>NC_041342.1:33572626-33712626 GCF_004354835.1 Perca flavescens
GTAAAATGCAACAAATGGGCCCATAATGCTTGCACCTTAGGCCAGGCTAAGGCTGAATACAACATACTGTATGTTCCCAAGACTTCCTTCTTCCATTTGGTATGACATTTATACTATTGTGATGTATGGTGCTCAGTAAATGCTAGACAGTGTGACAAGTGTGACAACATACCCTGCTCTCCCCTATGTACTGTATGCTCAGATCAGCTGGGCATTGTGGGTATTTTATAGTGGACTATATAGTGAATGAAAATAACCGCGGAGAATTCGAACACCACTACAAAAATGGAGATTACACTGCGTGTGTGTATGTGTGTGTGTGGCTCAGTTCTATGTTTAACCTCAAAAACCATGTTGATCTTCCTGCCGTTTTTGCTTTTTTTTTCTGAGCGTAAAAATGTAAATGTTTTTTTTTTTTCTGTCGCTTCTTCCCGTCTTTTGTCACTTATTCTGATGTCTGTTGATTTTCTTCTGCACTTGTTTTTTTTGGACGTTTTTGTGGTTGTCTTTTTCCACTTTTTGAACCTTTTTTTCCAACATTTTTGTCCTTTTTTTATCAATTTTTTATCAATTTATTGTCTCCAAATATATAAAATTAAATAAAACACCCACATTCAATAATAGTGAACGAATAATTTATTTTACTTGTGCAGCGTTGTATGGAACCATCCACTTTATTATTTTTTGACATTCTGGTTAAATTAAAACCCAAATTTCTGATGTAGAAACTTTTTGAAAATGGGTCAAATGTGACCCGAAGACAACAGGAGGTATAAATGTAAAATGATGAAAACGTGTCAGCTTTAAATCAATTTTAATTTTCTAAACTTCAGCCCTTTTTGGTTGACGCAACTCGGATGCAACTCGGTGCATAAAACATCTTTAGATACAAATTCACTTTCAAGAAGTTTTGATTTGCAGTCAGTGTTGCTGTGGAAGATTTTGCTCGGTGCTCCACTGCCCCCTTGTGTCCAAACTCGGAGTTACAGCGTGGCCTGTTCCTCTGCAGCCCCCTTGGACATGATTTATTTTAACACTTGTGTTTTCTTCCCGTCCAACATGCCACTGTTTGTTTTTCTGGGTCAGAATTTAAAATCAAGACTTTTAGGTCGTCTTTTCACATTATTATTATATGTGTATGTGTATATGTATTCCCACACAAAGTTACAAAATTCTTACATTTCAAGCTTTTTCACCTCAGGGTTGTCATGGCGATCTGACGGCCTTGAAGGAGCTGATGCAATAACATTTCACTGGAATGGAAACTAACCATGCATGCAACCAACGACTGCGGTCGAGCTAACGTTAGCCATATCTTCCATCGCTAGGAGTAGGGGTGTGACCTGGTGAATAAGTGCACCATTGTGATTGGCTGTTTGGAGAAGGAAAGCAAGTCACTTCTTGTTAGATTTTTGTGCCTTAGGTAGAGAATTGTTAGTTGATAATTGATGAAAAGTGTTTCATGTGAATGAAAACTGAGTGAAAGTCTGTGAAATAACTCATGGTTTTGGAGATATGGGTGTGTAGTTTGAGTGAGAGGTTTCAAAAGTCATGTTAGGCCTACATGTAAAGATTTATGAGATAAGATATACTGTATTTTCCCCAAATGGATTTCTTTTGGACTCTGTCCGTTCTGCAGCTTTTACAAAGACAACACAAATACAGAAAATAAGCATCTCTCAACACATACTCTCATGCAACACAAAACATGCTCTCCTATATATTAGACAGGTACCTATATGTAAGCACATTAACTCTTTTCATTGGCATCTTTTAATTGAACAACCCTGTACGTATTGTACAAAAGTACACAATGCACAGACATAATACACAACCCAAATAGCCTACGAATTGCACAACTAACATGTTGCACAACCCCAATATCCGACGTATTGCACAACTAACATAATGCACAACCCAAATAGCCTACATGTTGGTGTTGATGACGTAATGGACATTTTGGCACAAATAAGTGCTTATATTGGTTTCACAATTTAAATGTAGAGTTATCACCAGGGACGTACTGTGACAAAAGTTCAGCCTGGGAGATGGAGCAGCCTTTCATGACACACACACACACATACAGATACACACACACACATACACACACACACATACACACACACACACAAAGGCACATATAAACCCATAGCACATTATCCCCCCATTCATCCACCTAGCCACCCACCCCTAAATCAACTAAATTAATTAATTAAAAACAGAAATAATAAATAAAAGCTCTAAACAGTGGGTAATAAGTACATACACCTCTTAAATTGTTAAAAACAATCCATATAATTAAGTAACATATATAAGTAGAATAAAAACTAATAAAATAAATTATAAAACTAACTAAAACAAACTACATTTATGTCACGCTCTGGACGGGGCAGGACACAAAAGCAGAACACAGATAGAGTTCAACAATACAACTGTTTATTGGAAAATGAATAATGTGGATGGGGTTCCGTCGTGGAGGTTATGGGAGCGAGTATGAGTAGGTTGGAGCTCAGCAGAAGTACAAACGGCTGGCGAGGACAGTCGGAAACAGGCTGGGGGTCCAGAGGCACGGAGGGCAAGGTAGAGGTCGGCACGAGGAGTCCAAACAGAAGATTAGTAGGGAAGGGGACAAAAGCAGTGACCGGCGGCGGAGGGAGAACGGCGTCTAGGAGGCAGAACAGAGACACGATGAGGGAAAAAGAAACAGGCAAAAACTACGGGAACTTAGGATTATGACTAGACTTGTAGATCGCTAAATAATGCACAGGAACGTATGAGATATTTACGTGGCTGAAACAATTATCTGGCAGGGACTGAAGGCAGACCTCTCCCTAATATAGGGAGAGTGGCAATCAGCCCCAGGTGTGTGGACTGGAACAGGTGTGGTAGATGAGCAGTGATTGCAGCAGCCTTGGTGCCGGGGTGCCTTCACTGGAAGTGGGGATTCAGGGCACTGAGGGACCAAAAGAGACTGACGGATTCAAACAACACAGACACAAAAGGGGCAGAGGCAAGGGAGACACACAAAAGGGAAGGGGAGACAGTTCAGGGAGGAGGGGCCCTGACAATTTAAATAAAAAGACCACAAGTAGATAAAGAAAATGGATACATAAGTTGTTTAATGAAAGACTGCAAAGGTAGTTTGCCTTTAAGAGATCTGCTCCTGTCTTTGCGTCTTATTTTAACTTCCATGAATCAAAGGTGGAAGTATTCAGATGATTTACTTCAGTAAAAAAGGTAAGTACCATCATCTCTTTAAGTTTAACTGGATTATAATTATACATAATTAATACAATAATAATACATAGAAATAGACTATGTAGTTGCTGAATCCGTCTTCATTTCAGATCAACAAAGGTCAGTTTAAAAGATTTTCGTCAGATTTTGAGAGGAGCTGAGCCAACTGCTCCTCAAGTGGAGTGCATGGATGTATTAAGAGATATATACCGTGTTTATATCTATGGGATGTATTAAGAGAACAGTGGCGTGTGCAGTGCTGCAGGTCACATCACGTGTATGAATGTCAGGTGGGAGAGATAAGGAAGTCTTTTTTATATATAATATGCTGAAGTATATTTGTGGAGTGTTAAAGATAAAGTAACAACAAGAACCGTACAGAACCGAAAACCGTGACCCTAAAACCGCGATACGAACCGAACCGTGGGTTTTGTGAACCGTACCACCCCTACTAAGTATATATGTGATAAGTTTGCAATATTGAGTTTATTTTATGGAGCGCTGCGTCCCATCCGATGGCTGTGTAGCTTAGTTGTGTTTGATTTTAAGCTTGAAATGCTGAAATGATCATGTTCCATTTGCCATTTACCGGGACACTTGCACATTAGTGCCTATCAGCACACAGGTAAGTCTAAGTGAAGTGACATGCCACAGATCAAAGGCTGATGTAAGCCAATTACCCGTCAAATTCTAATACAATACTTCAGCTCTTCTTATCAAACGTAACAGTCACTTGAGTCATGGTTACGTGGTTACATTGTTGTGCTGATGTAAACCAGCACAACAATGACAATTACCAGGCAACAAAACACTACATTCTAAGCAGCCACGTTTCATAAACAGAATTCATAAAGTTACATTTGTATTTCAAACAAACTGCAAACTTTTCAGCAAATTTTACTCTATTTACCGCCTTGCATCATGGGAATTGACCAGCCAGTTAAGCAATAGCACCTGACTGCAGTACACAGATCGGGGTTGGGCTAAATGTGGGCGGAGCTAAACGTTTGACTTTTGAAAAGAACTTTCCATTTCAATTTGAGAAGAGTGAAATTCACAAGTTGTTGAAGTACTCCCTCCGCCGATGGCACTAGTGCTTTCTTGTTTGCGAAACGTGTTATATTTTAGTAGAAATTTGAATAGGCTACATCACTTATCGGCAGTGTATAATTAATTTATTGTGTCCATGCTTTAACTTTGCCGTGGAAGAAGACAGGTAATTTTAAACTCGAAAGGCAACGCTTTTTTTTTCAACTGATAACTTAACTTACATACCCAAGTTCAATCAACACATGCATATCTGACAAAAAATTTAAATAGTCGACACAATGAATAAATGCAAGTTTAACTTTCAAAAACTCATAAAGTTGAGTTAAAAATCCACAACTTGTATAAGCTTGTTCAGTTAAAACAAAGAAATAAGTTGACATAACTGTATGGGTCTGTACTTTTTTACAGTGTGTGTGTGTGTGTGTGTGTGTGTGTTTGTGTTTTTATACTGTACAACCAGTAAAACTTGTCCTGTACTGTAGACATGGTCCTTATTTATATATGTCGTACTGTCCCACCAGTGGAACATGTCCTGTTCTGTAGACATGGCCTTATTTATTTATTCATGTTGGACCAGTCCAATATGACTGTCAGTTGAAATTAACCTTGTGTTGTGTTTTATTTGCTTTAAATTTGTTTTGATGGGTTTTCCCGTAACGTTTGTAATTTTTCAACCCTTATATGGTATTAAAAACCTTTTGCATTTAAGTGTTTTCTAGATTGTACTTTTTAAAACATGCTGTAAGTTAAAATTAGACCGTATATTGCATCCTTAGATCCTCTTAAATTCTCAATGTCAATAGCAGATATTTCTGTGATCCAGCATCATGCTTTGGCTGTTGAGGGGGACGGCAATGAAGTCAGACAGATCAATATCAACCTGATGAAAAGGCTGAGTCCTTCTGCAGATAACATTTCATTAATCAAATCAGGAAACATTTACCTGGTGCAGATCATGGATACAAACATTCACCCACCATGAATGAAATCTTGCCAGAGTATCCATGGTTCTCGGTTATACCAACACTGGTAGGTGGCCTTTAGTACCCCTTGCTTAAACTGGTCTGCAGTAATCAAACTCACGTGTACATGTATATTAATTATTATATTATTATTGTTGTCTTCCTGTCGACCATGCAACTTTTTGTTTTTCTGGGTCAAAATTTAAAAAGTTTTAAGTTTTTTTTAAAAAGTTTTTTAAGCTTTTTCTGACATTTTTGTCACTTTTTTCAACGTTCTTTTATTAATTTTATTTCCAATTGCTATAAAATTGAATAAAACACCCAAATTCAATGAAAGTAGCAAACTGATCATTTAATTTACTTGCGAAGAGTGTTGTGTGGAACCATCCACGTTATTTTTTTTTTTTTTTTGACAATTTGGTTGAAAGAAACCCAAAATTCTGATATAGAAACATATTTATATTTTTGAAAATGTGTAAATTTTGACCCAGAGGAAAACAGGATGGTTAAAGCAATTATAAACAAGACATTATTTTTTGCTATTATTGACAAATGAATTCATAAGTCTCTGTCCACTGTCTCTGTGTCTCCAACCACCCAGCTTGATACAGAGTTTGGTAAAAAGCATTAGAATTTGAATCAGAAAGGGCTTTATTGCCAAGTACGTTTTTTTACATATACAAGGAATTTGTCTTGGTGTTTTTGGTGCATGTCAAACATTCTCTAAATATACTGTAAGAAAGATAAAAAGAACATAGACAATATAATTATAAACATATTCACACAGTATGTATTAATAAAGATACAAAAAATAAATATAAAATAAGTTAGACACTAGTAAAAAGGAACGCTACAGCAGAGTAGGTACAGTGGCATGTAGAGCCGGAGGTGTAGTGTAGAGAGAGTCAGGGTGGGTTCTGGGCCTTGTTGATAAGGCTAGTGGCGGAGGTGAAAAAACTGTTTATGTTGCGTGTGGTTGTGGTCCTGTTGGACCTCAGCCTCCTGCCAGAGGGGAGTGGCCCAAAGAGTTTGTGCCCGGGGTGGTGAGGGGTCAGCCACAATCTTTCCAGCACACTTCAGAGTCCTGGTGGCGTAAAAGTCCTGGAGTGGCGGCAGATTGCAGCCAATCGCCTTCTGACCGAATGACAAGCTGCAGTCTGCCCTTGTCCTTGGCAGTGGCAGCAGTGTACCAGATGGTGATGGAGGATGTAAGGATGGATTCAATGATGGCTGTTTTGAAGTGCACCATAATTGTCTTTGGCAGGTTGAATGTCTTCGGCTGCCACAGGAAGTACATACATTAAGGAAAGAGGGACCTGTGGAAGGCCATCATCATGCCAAAGCTGAAAGCTGTTGAAAATAAAATGAAGACACAGAAAGGTTCAAGCATCTACCTTATAAAGGCAGCTTTCCTGTCAGTGAGAGCGTTGAGCGGCCTTCAAAGCCTGAGACAGTGACAGTAAGTGATATAAACCTCAACAGTGTCACGCTGAAGGTTTCTACACCCAGATTTGGAGCAGAGAACATCACCTCATATGTTATTCGTAACAAAATGATGGCAGGAGCCGAAGAGGCAATAATATCAGAGCTTCAGCCAGAGACAGAATATGTTGTCAGGGTCAGATGTGATTGGGGTGAAGCTGGAAGAAGCAAAGAAAGCATCGCTGTTAACGTCCACACAGCAAAGTTTACGCTAACAGAATCCCTCAGAAGTACAAGCGAAAGGATGAATTCTGATTCACCATCAGTTTACAAACTGACTCTCACAGAAGAAGATATGAACATCAGTGGATGCCGTAGATTCCGTTTTGGAAAAGAAATCACAAGGCAGAATCGCACTATAATGCTTTTTGGGGTGACCGGATTAGGAAAGTCCACTCTGATCAATGCAATGATCAACTACATTGTTGGTGTAGAGTGGAAGGACAATTTCAGATTCAAATTAATTGATGATGATGATCAGTCAAGATCACAAGCTGAAAGTCAACTCAATTCTATTTTATTGTATCTAGAGTATCAAAACATAACAAGAGTTTTCTCAAGACGCTTTACAGATAGGATAGGTCTAGACCACACTCTATAATTTACAAAGACCCAACAATTCCAGTAAACTCTGTAGTCACTGTGTACAAAATCAAACAGGACAGTCTTGATACTGAGAGACTTTAATGACATTGACCAAGAAAAGCTCAAACATAAATGCGTCCAAGATAAAAACTTTTTTTGTACAAACACATTTCTCTAGGAGTTATTTGCATTTGCTGTTCACCAAGAAGGGAAACAGATATATGGGTTTGTGTATGGCAAAGGAAAGGTAACCCTGTGTTGTAGAATGACAACAAATAAACCTTGAACCCTGGCTACTTTTTCAGCTATTCACTAGGTGGGTGAGGAAAGGAAGGAGGTCAGTAGTAACAGACTGAAGAAGAGAGAAAGCAAAAGAAGATAGTAAAGGTTATCCTTCTCCATACTATAATTTACATGTGCATGTATACTGGATACTGAGAGGTGGAGCAACACTGAAAGAGCATAGCTTCTACGTCACACTTACCATTTCCTCAGATGAAAGATAGTCTCAGATACTCTAGTGCTGCAGTGCTCTGTGTTACTCTCTGAAGAAAAATTCCACAGAATCCATCAGGTTTTTGTCAACAAAAGAGCAGAATCTGCACCAACAGCTGGTGAGTACATTGTGCTACAAAGGTAAAATACATTAACTCAAGATCTGCTCAAATTTAGTTAAAACCAGAATGTACATAAAAAAATATGTAATTTTTCATCAGAACAATATGTACATGCTGTGAATTACAAAACAGAGGTATCAGTCTCACAGTCCTAAATCTGTGATGTTTTAATTAGTTCAGGAGATTACAGTAACTTAAAATAAGTAATTGATGATGATTAACTGAAATCTAACAGTTGACATCTAACTTTCTGACATTAACCTGGCAAGGGGTAGTTCAGTCTGTGTATAATCTGTATTTTTTATTTAAGCTTTATTTTACCAGGTAGGCCGTTGAGAACAGGTTCTCATTTGCAATGGTGACCTGGTCAAGAGAAGCATAAGCATGCAGGACACACATTCAATACAATACAGGAATACAGAATACAACAGGCTATGAAGTGCAGATTGAGTAAACATTACAAAGCCGGCGCAAAGTGCGGTGTAAGTAAGATGATGGATATGCGAAAGTGATATGGTAATAACACAATGTACATGAATAGGCAGTCTATAACACTGCTGAATTCTAGTAAAGAGTAAATATACAGTTAGTGCAAGTAGTGGTCTGGTTAGTGTTATAGGTCAGTAATAACACAGTAAACCGGAATAGACAGTCTATATAAATGCTGAATGTAGTGAAGAGTCAATATACAGTTAGTGCAGATTGTGAAAATAACAAACGGAGTGAAAAAATTTAATTTCCCCAAGAAGGGTTAATAAAGTGTACATTGATATTAACAACATATAAAATAGCTGTGGACTAAGGCCTTTCAGTTCGTTCAGCCTCACCCAAAGGCTCTGAACGTTAAAATGACTCAGCAGCTCCTCTCTGTTAGGAAACGCCCTCTAGTTTGTGATTAAGCTGTACAGATAAAGGTTATCAGCCGAAGCAGCAGCACCAGTTGTAGTAGAAGGTGGTGTTTGAGGCAGTGTGTTGTAGCAGCCACCAGAGGGAAGCATTGTACAGGTTTTAATCCTGAGCACAGCCGTCAATGGACAACAAATATGAGCAGAAATAAGACCTAATTTAATGTGTCTTAAGTGCATTGCTATTATGATGGAGGATTTGCACCGTAATATTTTTATTTGTCATCTTCTGCATGTGTGTGTGTAACAAGTATAGTGTCCGCATGCTGTTCACGTGCTTAGGAGCATTTTACTACTGCTCTGTTAAAATAACAATGAAATGCTGCGTTATTGACTTTAGACCAGGTTTTTGTTGGTCAATGGCGCGATCACTTCCCGCTGCCTCAAGATAGAAATACTCCCAGAATGCACCTGAACACGCCTTCATGTAAGACCAGCATGCCCATGGGCACAAAGATGAATCTTGGCGCAAAGTGAAGATTTTCATAAGTCTTTGGGTATTGCTATTTCATACGTGTACAAAAAGTAGCTTCATTCAGCTTATGTGAGTTATGTTAATAAATGTAAGCGATGTGATGCAAGTAGCTCTTGGCCACTTTAGTTTTTTTTAAAGGAACCCTTAGATGAAGAAAGGTTGGAGACCACTTGTTGCGGCTGTAAGCAGTCCAAAAAAGTGCTGCCGCGAGGGACTAAACACTGAGAGATTCATTATCCCTCCTGGTGTCCTCCGGTCAAATTTGACCCATTTTTCAAAAGGTTTTTATACCAGAAATTTGGGTTTCTTTCAAACAAATTGTCCAACAACATAACGTGGATGGTTCCAACAAGTAAAATAAATGATCAGTTCACTACTTTTGTTGAATTTGGGTGTGTTATTCAATTTTATATTGTTTGAAAAAAAATTATCAAAGAACGTTGGAGAAAAAAAAAAAAAAAAAGTTTAAAAAAAGTGCAGAAAAATCGATAAAAACATCAACAATAACATCGGAAATTTGTGACAACAAAAGTGACAAAAACATCGGAAAAAAGTGACAATTGTTTTTGAAAAAAAGTGACGTCACCAAAAAAAGTTTTAATTTGAAATTTTGACCCAGAAAAATAAAAAGTTGCATGGTCAATGGGAAGACAACACACGGGTTATCACACTGTGACACGCTCAAGATTGTATTGCAATGATTTATTCCTCCACACGTAAAATACAACTAGCACTGCAGTTACCAAATGTAAAGTTACTTTGTGAGTAAAAAAAAGTGCGTTAGTGTGGCAGTCAACAGAAAGTATTCACTCCCAGGCTCACCCCCCATCTCTGTCAATGCCCAAAAAACCAACAGGTGAACAGGTGAAGCAAACAAACAATGAAAATATAAACTGAGGTTGCAGTCTAGTTAGTAATGTGAAGTAATGCAATAGAGAGAAATGGAATGAAGGGATCAATCTATTGATGAATAGGTTGATATAGATAATATAACCCACATGACAAAAGATATGTACATAATAGTATGGCAAAATGGATATATTACGCTTTGACATATTTGGCATGTTAAATTATTTGGTATAAACCTGATCCTCTTTTTGTATTATAACCATAGAAATAGAATGAGAGTAGAAGGGACACTGAACTGTTTCTCATGATTATTTGACAAGTTCAAAAGAAAATGGGGCTCAGCATTTATACAACACTGCTTTACAGAAACAAAAAGGAAGACAAACAAAATGAGTTTTAAAAACATGGAAACATAAACAAAATGAGGATGTTGTAATTTACATTTGTTTCTAACCTGTCTGATCGCCTGTTTCTCTACAGTGATGTCAACCTTGTTCCCAGATCTCAGATATTAACTAGGTGAGTACAAAGTTAATATGATAAAAATGATAGACAAAACTACCAAAACAAAATGCAAGTTATAAAAAATTAGAATGATCCTTGAGGTAGTCTGCAGACTAAAGGCCTTAATGTTTTTAAAGCAAGTGTTCGGATCAACTTAAAAAACTTTTTTAAATGTCTGAAGAGTAAAGTAATGATTGCATAGTAGGAGATATTTAGATGGTTAATTAATTCATTATAATAAATTAATATTTAATTTATAGAATGCCTTTACTCTATTTTGGCTGTCAACAATAATTAGTTTAATATTCAAAAGAGAATAAGATCGGGGCACCACTCCCTAGGAGAGAAGGGGATAGACATGCTTTAATTCAGTCTCATTTACAACAACATTGAATGCACCATGAGCTCACAAGGTGCAATTGAATGCAACATTAAGTCCTTTATGTGTTGTTTCTCTGGCAGTGTCCATGATGTCTCAAATTCCAGCTAGTCTACTGCTGTCTTTAGCTGCAGACTGTGACAGTGATGGAATCCTTTCCCAAGAAAAACAGCCACAATTTAGACCATTTAGCTTTCAGCATTTTAACCATGTTTAATCCATCTTATAGGTAACGTTAGGCTTAACGTTGCCTGCTGCCGAGTGTATTGTTAACTAGCGTCACATGTAGTTATCCTTCTGTTGCCTGTAAGGTCCATTTTGGAGCACCAGGCATTTAATTGGCACCAAAATGAGGCACAGAAATCTGCGTACCAATTAGGGGCGGGAATCACCAGAGGCCTCACGATATATTGCAATGTATTACCTTTTTTCCAACTTCTGTTTTATCTGTTTTATCTAAAAAGATACATTTCTCTGTTTCTTCATCTCACTTCAATTTTATTGCTGCAAAATGGGGAGTGTCTAGGAGACAGACTGACCAACACATATATCATATAAGATCGATAATTGGCATCTGTTCATCGATACAGTATTGCCAGAAAAAATTATTGCGATACTATGCTGTATCAATTTTTTCCTCCACCCCTAGTACCAACCCTGATACATATTAACAGCCCACTGTCCCTGTCCCCCATGTGAAGTTAAAGAGGCATGTCAGTCAAGACAGCCCAACAACGTCCAAAGCCTTTGTCCTCTGACCAGGCATTTAGATAACTAACATGCATGTTACTTAAAATGTAAACTTCAGTGTCTTTTGAATCTAGATTAGAATCTCCAGTTGTGTCCTCTGATGCAGTCTATATTCTTCTGGGATGTAAGAGCCTGTAGCAGATCTCAGAGTTTTGGGGATTAAAGATGTCACAAAGAGGTAGTCTTTCATAGTCATAGACTCCACAACACTGGGAAGGAAAGGTCTGGCCAGTCCAAACAACATTTCTGGATAGGAGAGAAACATGCTCTGGTTTGTTGGCATTCCTTTAAACCAATCACAATCACACATCACAACAAATGTTTTGGTGGAACATGTGCATGTAAGGAGGCAAGTTCTGGAATTAAAATGGCTGTCAAGTGTGTGATGAGAATTTTATCCAAGAAAAAGAAATATAATTTGATTGACTATAGTTGATATAGACTAATAAAGAGGACTTCCCACTGTCATTATGAAGTCTTTAACAGACTTTCCAGTGTTCAGGTTCTGGATGAGCTCAGGAACTCACCAAAAGGATATTCGCCGTACAGAGAAATTACAATATAAAATATTGTGTGCTGATATCGATAATGATTTCTTTGTATCTGTATTCTCTTCATGGTCATTTTAAATATGTTTTGTGGTTATTTTTTAAGACATTTTGCATCAGTTTTGATTCATTTATACACCTGTTTGTGATCATTTTCATGAAACATCCTATTGTATAAAGTGCCCACTTCTTGCTTTTGAGTAATGTTTATGTTTATTGCACCAATTAAAGTCAAAATGTCAGGGTGGTTTAACATATAACCAAATATTTCAGTCAGACAGGTGAACTAACAAGTTGTTATCCATTTTTGTCCAGTCCAGGCTGAGCAATGGACTCTGGAGCCAGCAGGACGATGGAGATGGCGGCGCTCGGCCGGCCTTTTGGCCTCGGGATGTTGTACGACTGCCGCGAAGACGCAATCGTCCCTGGTAAGGATTCTTAACGCTTCTCCACCAAACTTTCATCGTAGACATATTCAACAGCGTTTTATCTCAGATCTTTTGATCAGTTTAGCACATTTTTATTGGGGAGCCAGATTATTTTAATGTGATCAGTACCGGGAGGTATTTTACATTTCTGGAATTGGGATAAAAAGAGGAGGGACATCTGTTTCTTGACACAATGTCCTGGATATTCTGGAGAACTGACAGATCTTTCTGTGACCAGTTATGAACTGCTTTCTACCAAAGAAGTAACACCAAATAAGGTTGTATCCAAATGTACCACAGCCGTGCCAGGTGAGCCCAGCAAATTTGGCATGTCCCCAACACATTTGACTGCAATCTGCACCGCTCCGCCGCGTTCAAGAACACAAATGATGCCCTATAACACGAATGTTAAGTGTAACGAATCCCCCTCTTTTCTCTATAAAGCATAAAGGGCTCTCTTTATTATCAGAACCAGAATCAGAAAGGGATTTATTGCCAAGTAAGTAACAAGTTATTTGCGTTGGTGGTTGGTGAATACATAAACATAAATATATTAAACATTAGTATGAATAACCAATAAATACCGGAACCAATATGTACAGTATAGCTTTATCATACATGCTCTATGTTTTTTTAAAATAATTTAATCAAGAAGAATGATGAGAAGGGTGCTGAAACTTTCAGAATAATGATAATAATAAAGTTTGTATCTTGTAGGACGTAACAACACCTTCTCCTGTCGGGCTGGTTTTGAAAGTTTAACCTAATTTTTGGTTTTTCTTTTGCAGGAATGACACTGTGGGACCATGATGACCTGATTAGTCATATTGGAGAAAGACCGCAGAACTATAATGATTTTGAGATAGTTGCATCTGAATCAATTGCAGATAAATCTTCAGCACTAAATGTTGAAGCATCACTTAAGGCAAGTTTTTTAGGTGGACTGGTAGAGGTTGGAGGATCGGCCAAATACCTGAATGACAGTAAGACTTCCAAAAATCAGGTCAGAGTAACACTGAACTACAAAGCTACCACAAAGGTCAAGGAACTGTCAATGGATCATCTTGGAAGAGGCAATGTGAAGTATCCGTATGTCTTTGATAAAGGATTAGCAACGCACGTAGTCACAGCTATTCTTTATGGGGCACAAGCCTTCTTTGTCTTTGACCACAATGTGTCCGAAAACGAAGATCATGAAGACATTCAGGACAACTTGAAGTTGGTGATCAAGAAGATTCCCAGCTTTGCCATAGAAGGTAAAGGTTCCCTGAAAATTGAAGACAATGAAAAGGTTGACAAATTGTCCTGCAGATTCTTTGGAGACTTTTCCCTTCAGAAATCTCCTACATCCTTTCAGGATGCTGTAGAAGTCTACCAAAGCCTCCCAAAACTGTTGGGAGCTAACGGAGAAAATGCTGTACCAATGAAGGTCTGGCTGTTGCCATTGACAACTTTAGATTCTTCTGCTGCTAAACTCGTCCGTCAGATAAGTGCAAGGTTAGTTAAAGAATCACAAAATGTCCTAGAGGACTTCAGTGAGCTGGAAATAAGGTACAATGATGCACTGAGGACCACCACTGCACAGCAGTTCCCACAGATTAGCAAAAAGATTAAAAAAGTTAGAGAACTGTGCTTTGAGTTCAAGCTGGACTTCCAACAAACCTTGGCAAAAAAACTTCCAACAATCCGAGGAGGAGGAGAAGAGGAGGATGGGCTCGCAGAGATCCTGAAGAAGAGACATTCTTCTCCTTTCAACAGCAAAAACCTGAACAACTGGATGGATTGTAAAGAGAGAGAAATTGACACATTGATATCTTTCACCAACATGATGAAAAACACCAAGATCATTCCATCTCAAAATCATCTGTACAAAGAAAGTCTCAGTGCAGACCATGCTGTGTGTTTTGTCTTCACCTCACTGGGACGTGATGAACCGTACCTCTCAGCTTTATCAAACTACTTAAAACAAACAACAGACAACTCTCAGGATGCACATACTCATGATGTAGAAGAGGAAAAATGGTACGCGTCAAAAGAAGTAGCAGAAATGAGGCATAAAGCAAAGCTCTTTAGTGACTTTGCAGAGGCCAACAAGGAGAACAACAACATTAAGTTCATGACAGTGGGTTCAACAAATGAGACACAGAAAGGTTCAAGCATCTACCTTTATAAAGAAGGCTTTCCTGTCAGTGAGAACTTTGAGCCGCCTTCAAAGCCTGAAACAGTGACAGTAAGTGATATAGACCTTAACAGTGTGACGCTGAAGATTTCTCCACCCAGATTTGGAGCAGAGGACATCACCTCCTACTCTATTGAGTACTGTGTCAGTGGAGAGGATGGATGGAAACAGAAGACAGCATCAAAAGCTGAAGAAGTCACAGTGAGCGTTCTGAGTCCTAACACAGAGTATATGTTCAGATGCAGAGCAGTGACCTCAGTAGGGGTTGGGCCAGCCAATGAAGTCACTGGTTCCACTAAAACGTTACCTTGCAGCCCTCCTGGAAAACCTCGAGTTGAACCGAACTCAAGAGAGATATCAGTTAGCTGGGAGAAACCTGCTGAGCTTGGGCAAGATGTCCACATTTTGAGCTACATCGTGGAGTACGCCAAAACAGACAACAGGATGAAAGAGGAAGATCTCCAGTGGAACGAAATGATGGTAGGAGCTGAAAAGGCAATAATATCAGAGCTTCAGTCAGAGACAGAATATGTTGTCAGGGTCAGATGTGATTGTGGTGAAGCTGGCAGAAGCAAAGAAAGCATCGCTGTTAACGTCCGCACAACAAAGTTTACGCTAACAGAATCCCTCAGAAGTACAAGCAAAAGGATGAATTCTGATTCACCATCAGTTTATAAACTGACTCTGACAGAAGAAGATATGAACATCAGTGGATGTCGAAGAGTCAGTTTTGGCAAAGAAGGCACGAAGCAAAATCGCACTATAATGCTTTTCGGGGTGACCGGATCAGGAAAGTCTACTCTGATCAATGCAATGATCAACTACATAGTTGGTGTAGAGTGGAAGGACAGTTTCAGATTCAAATTAATTGACAAGGATCAGTTGAGATCACTAACTAAAAGCAAGACCTCTGAAGTCACTGTGTACAAAATCAACCACCAGGAGGGTTTTAAAGTCAACTACTCACTGACCATTGTTGACACTCCAGGCTTTGAAGATACAGGAGGCATAGAAAGAGACGAGGAGATCATTGCACATCTGCGCAGTCTCTTCTCCGCTGAGTGTTTCAGTGAAATTCACGCTGTGTGTTTCGTAGCTCAGGCTACTTTAACACAACTCACACCATCACAGAAACGTTTGTTGGATTCTGTGCTCTCCATCTTTGGCAAAGATGTTGCAGAAAACATCCGGGTTCTGGTGACATCTGCAGACGGCCAGCAACCACCGGTTCTAAAGGCAATCGCTGCTTCAGGTGTCTCATGTCCTAAAACAAAAGACGGGCTTCCAGTTCACTTCAAATTCAATAATTCGGCATTGTTTACAGACAATATATCATCTGCAGCAGACAGCATGAGTGAGTATGATGAAGATGAAGATTTAGGCTTTCATCAGATGTGTTGGAACATGGGAACAAAAAGCCTGAAAAGATTCTTTGTTGCTTTGAATGTCATAGACATGAAAAGCTTGACAATGACTAAAGAGGTCCTCAGAAAATTACAGCAGCTCAGGAATTTATATAAAACTTTGCAAGCGCAGGTTAATTCTGGGCTAGCCAAGCTTGAGGAGAAAAAAGGGACAACTGAATATTTTCGTCTGATGGCTGAGGTGGACACACTGATAGAGAGATCTACTGAGTGTTTCAACAAACTTAAAGAGAAAACACTGAAGCCAAATCCTCTCTTTACTGCCAAGTACATTGACATGCTTATTGACAGAGAGATATCTGAGGCCAAGCCAGGCTGGAAGCAACGAGTTCAGTCCCTGGAAGCCATACAAAAACAATATCACCGTTTTTTTCAAACTTCAGGAAGAAGTTTGAATCTAGACCCTAACAAGACCTAAACAGCGGGACATTCTAAAACGCTTGACGTGAAAAAGCTTAACGTGGTTTAATGTACCTAAACAACAACCAATGATCACCAAATTTCTCATGGTCATATCTTATCATGACCACTTAAGCCTTTGAAAAGAACTAAACCGAAATCCAACGATTAGAGAAGCTATCTCACATTAACTTTTTCTTCTTCATTGGCGCTTATGGCGAGGAAAAGGCTTAACGTGGTTTAATGTACCTAAACAACGATCAATAATCACCAAATTTATCATGGTCATATCTTGTCATGACCACTTAAGCCTGTCAAAAAAACTAAACCGAAATCCACCGATTATAGAAGTTATTTCACATTAACGTTTTCTTCTTTGTTGGCGCCTATGGCAAGGAAAAGGCTTAACGTGGTTTAATGTACCTAAACAACGATCAATGATTACCAAATTTCTCTCTCATATTGCTCCTCTTAACCATTGAAAACTGTCAAAAAATCAGTGACCTATTCCATATCACTGATCGTTGTCTAGGTACATTAAACCACGTTAAGCTTTTTCCTTACAACAGCCTCAATGAAGTAGAAATGCTTAATGTCAGATAATGTCCATGATAATTGGACTTTGCAATTCATATGCCATTACTGGCGTGTTATCAAGATGTATAATCGCTTTTCAGCGTGTTTATCAATGCCGTTTGGCCTCCATTGACTTATATTACCTTGCGATTGCGTGTGAATTGACGACGTAGCGAGTAGTATGAAAGGGCGATAACACGCCACGTGGCGTGTTCGTTTACATCCGCTTACATCAGCGTAGACATATACGCGGATAGCTCAAAATGCATACAGATAATACGCCATTTAGCTGAAGAAAGTGGGCGTGTATGTTTACATGAAGTCATGATGTCATGTTGGCAGCTCTATCTCTGCAAACCTGAACATTTGTTTGTTCGAACCACAATATCAGCTTCTTGTTACATTTTTAAGTTTCTTTTATCTACTCTTCAATTTATTTTCTCTGAGATATGAAAAACATAATTAATGTGAATAATGTTAAAGACTTGCCTTATTGATGTGTATTCATTAACATGTTATTGCCCTGTCCTCCTGAATCATAAAGAAATGTTTTTTGAAAAAATACATTTTAATCAGAAATACTAATTTTAGTATAAGGAGGTTCACATAAAGATTTAAATATTTTCTTTAACCCTGTTCATATTTTTAATAGGGATGCACCAAATCCAGGATTCGGACAAATATTGGGCTTTTTGACGGGGTTGGGTTTCAGCCGAACCTTCAAATTTTTCCCACCAAACTGAACCCTACGCTTGTATTACGCTGGTCGCCGTAATGCCGGCGCCGTTGATTACGGGAAGGTGTTTACGTTTACGTAGGTGGAGCGTTCAATGCAGTAGGCTGTGAGGAAGTGGACATGGATCTGGTGAGCAGAACAAGTTGTTGTTTGGCAGTACTTTCAGTCAAAAGAAGGCCATTCAAGTCCAGCTACATGTTCAATCTGTTCAATGCTGATTGGTCTGGTGGTGGCGAGGACCCTAAACTATACACAACATGGCCGCCGTTACAACATCTGGTCTGAAACATCTGAAAGAATACGAGTTGTGCATGAAGGAATCTCCAGACAGCAGCCAGAATGCAGCAACTTCAGGTACAGCAAAGGAAGGACAGTCACTGTTTACTTCATTCATGTGTTTACTGGGTTCGTGGACTGAGGATGGGAGGAGGAGGCAGCACAATCTCAACCAGTGGATTCAGGACTCGGCCAAACCCCAAAAATCTGGATTCGGTGCATACCTAATTTTTACACTGGGTTAACAGCTTCCTGCTCAGTTTAACATGTTTATCCACTATTAGATTACATATTAAGTTTGTTTTCTTGGAGATTTAAAAACATGAAGACAAGACTAAATTAGATTAGATTAAATTACTCCTGATACTGATGTGTATTTACTCGCATGTTATTGTCCTGTGGGGTTAATACGATGGCTGCCACTAAAAGATGGAGAAATTGTTCAATAATAAATAATAACTAAATGTTATTATGCCTCAAGTGTTGTCTGTTGTCCTCTGATGTGTCAGTGTGGCTTTCTTTACTCTCTGCAGCTCTGTTTTCTCTTCCAGCAGCCTGTTGCATCAGCTGTGTGTCACTTCTCTCTTAAGTTAGGGTGTAAAGTCACTAAATGATACTTTGAAACTTGTTAGTTTGATACTAAAGTTGTGTTGATATTTTGGTTGCACCACGGCAATGCAACGTTCTTAGTTACACTGCCGTAAAGTCCACACCAACCATTCTCTCTTCCAGGACCTTTCAGGTCAGTCTGCTGACGTCCACTTCAATCCATCGTACAGCAGCGCTGCAAAGTAACTGACTACATTTACTGTAGTGTAATTTAGTTCAGTTTTGAGGTACTTGTACTTTACTTTTCCATTTCATGCTGCTTCTCAAAATACTTTCATTTAAAGCTATAGTGTGTTGTTTCTGTCGAGCCCGTGAGGAATTCTGAGTAACGCCAACAAAACTGTCAGTGTGTCCACATGATACATACAGAGAAGCTGCTTTTATCCACTATGCACCAAAGCTATGGAACATATGGCTGTACATCAAACAGGCGAGTTCAGTGAATATCTTTAAAAAAAGACCTGAAAACATTCCTGTATTTGAGAGCTTTTTGTTAACTAATTTTATCTTGTGAGACTACTCTCAGATTTTCTACATTGGACTGCTGCTGTTAGAGCTGCAGCCAGCCATAAGCAGATGGGCTCCCCCTATTAAGTCGGCTTCTGCTCTTGGTATCTTCCGGGAATAAGGAAGTTATTCCTTGCCACTGTTGCCATATGGTGTGCTTGTAGGGGGTTAAGGGTTAAGACTGGCAATTTTCCGGTCGTTGTGTTTCTTAAACGTCTGTATATAAATTCATATGTATTATGATTTTATTCTCTATTATTGTGTCACATGTTAAGTGTAAAGTTTAAAGCACTTTAAGCTGCATTCTGTGTTTGAAAGGTATTATACAAATAAAGCTTATTACAGTTTTTCTCATTTGCTAAGACACACTAAATGAAACTGGGATCCACTTTATCTTCATCATCACATTATTAGCACAGCAAAAGTCTTCTCTTTCAAATGTTTTAACACTTTTTCATTTGTTTCACACATTTTTCACACACTTTGTCAAAGCAGTTACCACAGATCTCATTGAAAGACCCCGAACTCTACTGAATTCACTGTGTTGAATAAAAGGAAAACATCTATTTACAGCTGATAGAAAGTACTTGACTAATTATAAAACGCTATGCACCTGTGTGAAACTCATTTGCACAACTCTTCAATCAGCAATCAGTCCTCATCCATCTATAAAAGATGCCACCTCTGTGTTGCTATTTGCAAGCATGGATCAAAGAGGCCATAGAGTAAGAGGCCATGGCAGAGGGGCCAGAGGAAGAGGAGCCCGTATGCGTGGTGGAGGAGCTGCAGCAGCAAGAGCACAAAATCGAGCTCAAGTTTCAAATTAAATTGAAACAGAGCCTTAATATCATTCAGTTCAAAAATAGCTTAAAAAAATCATTACTTGACCAATACAGAAAAGAATAGACCGAAATACAGCAACGGAATTGTAATATAAAGGTATTGTTTTATATTGTTGTACTGTTTTAAAGGCATAGTGGAGGATTTTCCTGAATTTTAGAAAAGAACCGCCCTCTCTACTTTTTGAAAAAATGCACATGTGCAACACTCTACCTGCTGCCGAGAAGGAACGCCTATTAAACGTGTGCACGAGAGTGCACTGTTTACAAGTTGCTGTCGGCATGGCTCATACAAGCCTACTCTCCAAAAGAAGATTTGCACTTTTTCACAAATTGAGATGTTTACCGTGTGTGCGCGGTGCGTGACTTGTGCCAGGGCTAGCATCGCTAATCATAGCTTACATCAAATTTTATTAGCAGTGATTTTAAATCAATTTCTCCAAATAGCCAAACTTTACCTGTGGAGTAGAAACTTCACGACTGAGGCATCGGTGGGAAGCCCAACTTGTGCTTTTAGTGCACGCCAGCGTGTGAAATATTCTCCCAAAAACACTCTGGTCTTGTTTTATTTCTCCAGAGGCCTTTCTCTTTTTGTCATAGAATTCGTAGACACTTTTTCTCTTGTGACCCTCAGACATTTTGAGAAAACACGGTGAGAACGGCGAGCTTCAATGAATGGCTGAAACCGTAGCTCAAGCTCACCACACATATACACCTGAAAGCTCGGGACGTGCACGTACGACGGCCTTACGTATACATATCACCAGAATGATTGACAACTAGGGGGACCAATAGTCTTGATGATCCACCCGGAAAAAGAAAATCCTCCACTATACCTTAAAGTTATTGTAAGACTGAAAAAAAGTGTATGCTGTATTTGCATATCTACTTACTTTGTATCAATTTGATTTTGTGAAATAGGGGCAGGACCAAATAAGCTATTTGCTTACACCTGCTCCTTCTGGAACTAATCCCTTTTATATTTTTATTTTGTTAAAATCTGATTGTTTTTGTTTCATTTTATGGTTTTAAAATTTAGTTTTAGTTTTTTGTTGTTGTTTTGTCTTGCAACATTGTTGATTGTTCAAGATAAATGAAATGAATTGAACTCAGCAAAGAGTTCCTTTTTAATTGGTGACGGTTTGCCCTGCTCCAAATGAGACTTCAGTCGCTCTGTTTTGAGCAAACATCACTATAAAGTATAGTGGTCGTAAATCATCCCATGTCGAATCATGACGAGAGATGTGGAGTTTTGTTTTGAAACAAAATTTTGAACTGAGCCATGTTGGTTTTTGAAAAAGCGTACTTTTCAGGATGAAACGGACTTTCCACGTCCCTTTTAATAACTAATGTCTCATTTCTCGTACACTATTGTGTGAAGTATCATTGAACTCAGCAGAGAGTTCCCTTTTTATTGGTAACAGTGTCTGAGTGCAGCGCAAATGCACAGTCGCAAGGAGCGGCGTCCGCCAGCACCCCTGAGGCAAGGGGCGAAGGTCTGTTCATCGCTGCTTGCAGCTTTAATTATTATTATTAGGGGTCCAAGCCCGAGTCTGCAAGAACCGGCGGTAGCAAGAGCTACTCTGACTACAGACTAAGCCATACATGGTGGGGGGTTGCCATTTTCAGGACTTGTCCGAAACTCCGCAAGGACCTCAGGCGCAACAGTTGACCTACTTCCACCACTAGGTGGCGCTATAGCAGAAAAAAAACACGTTTGGCCCTATAACTCCCACACTGTAAACCACACATTCAAAAACCATACATCTACGCGTTCCCTGGATTGAACTGAATCACGTGATATAGGCCACGCCATTTCCGCCTAGACTTTTATCGTGAAAAATCATGATTTATCAAAAACTTACTTTTTCGATCTCCTCCTAGACTGTGCGACCGATTGGCATGAAACTTGGACCATAGTATCTCCAGACAGACCTGACAAAAAGTTACTACAAATAATTTTGATAGGATAAAAATTTGTGTCCTCTCCGTGAACCATCACCTTATCGTGGTGGAGAGGTTTGTGTGTCTCTGTGAACCTGAGGGCTGTGTTGTCTGGAGCTTTGTGCTCCTGGTAGGGTCTCCCAAGGCAAAGTGGTCTCAGGTGAGGGGCCAGACAAAGAATGGTTCAAAAACCCCAATGAATAAGCTAGGCAGAGATGGAGTGACCCTGCCCGGAGGAAGCCCGGGGCCCCCGGCCACCAGGCGCTCGTCGGCGAGCGCCTGGTGGCCGGGTTTGCCACGGAGCCCGGCCGGGCACAGCCCGAACAAGCTACGTGGCTCCCATCTCTCCAGCCCATGGGCCCACCACCTGTGGGAGGAACCGTTGGGGTCGGGTGCGATGCCACATGGGTGGCAGTGAAGGTCAGGGGCCTCGGACGGACCAGACCCGGGCGGCAGGCGCTGGCTCTGGGGGCGTGGGCGTCACCTCTCTGTGGGGAAGGAGCCGGAACTGGTGCGGGAGGTGGAGCGCTACGGTTAGATCTGGTGGGGCTTACCTCTACGCACAGTCTTGGTTCTGGAACCATACTCCTGGATAGGGGTTGGACTCTTTTCTTCTCCGGAGTTGCCCAGGGTGTGAGGCGCCCGGGCGGGGTGGGGATACTCACAAGCCCCGGCTGGCGCCGCTGTGTTGGAGTTTACCCGGTGGACGAGAGGGTCGCCTCCCCACGCCTGCGGGTTGTGGGGGAAAACTCTGACTGTTGTTTGAGCATATGCACCAAACAGGAGTTCGGAGTATTCTGCCTTCTTGGAGACCTTGACTGGAGTCCTGCATGGGGCTCCAGTGGGGGACTCCATTGTTCTGCTGGGGGACTTCAACGCACACGTGGGCAATGATGGAGACACCTGGAGGCGTGATTGGGAGGAACGGCCTCCTGATCTAAACCAGAGTGGTTGTTTGTTGTTGGACTTCTGTGCTAGTCATGGATTGTCTATAACGAACACCATGTTCGAACATAGGGATGCTCATAAGTGTACCTGGTACCAGAGCACCCTAGGCCGAAGGTCAATGATCGATTTCATAATTGTTTCATCTGATCTGAGGCCGTATGTTTTGGACACTCGGGTGAAGAGAGGGGCAGAGCTGTCAACCGATCACCATCTGGTGGTGAGTTGGGTCAGAGGGTGGGGGAAGACTCTGGACAGACCTGGTAAGCCCAAACGTGTAGTGCGGGTAAATTGGGAACGTCTGGAGGAGGCCCCTGTCCGACAGACTTTCAACTCACACCTCCAGCGGAGCTTTTCGTGCATCCCTGTGGAGGCTGGGGGCATTGAACCTGAAGCTGCGGCAAGGAGCTGTGGTCTTAGGGTCTTAGGTGCCTCAAGGGGCGGTAACCCACGAACACCGTGGTGGACACCGGTGGTCAGGGAAGCCGTCCGACGGAAGAAGGAGTCTTTCCGGGATATGTTATCCCGGAGGACTCCGGAGGCAGTTGCAGGGTACCGAAGGGCTGCAGCCTTTGCCGTGAAAGAGGCAAAGCAGCGGGTGTGGGAGAAGTTTGGAGAAGACATGGAGAAGGACTTTCGGTTGGCACCAAAGTGCTTCTGGAAAACTGTTCGCCACCTCAGGAGGGGGAAGCGGGGAACCATCCAAGCTGTGTACAGTAAGGATGGGACACTGTTGACCTCAACTGAGGAGGTAATAGGGCGGTGGAAGGAGCACTTTGAGGAACTCCTGAATCTGACTAATACGCCCTCTATGTTAGAGGCAGAGCTGGAGGATAATGGGGGATTGTCGTCGATTTCCCAGGCGGAGGTCACTGATGTAGTCAAACAACTACACAGTGGCAAAGCCCCGGGGATTGATGAGATCCGTCCAGAAATGCTCAAGGCTCTGGGTGTGGAGGGGCTGTCCTGGTTGACATGCCTCTTCAACATTGCGTGGAAGTCTTTAAAAAGGGGGACCAGAGGGTGTGTGCCAATTATAGGGGTATCACACTTCTCAGCCTCCCTGGTAAAGTCTACTCCAAGGTGCTGGAAAGGAGGGTTCGGCCGATAGTCGAACCTCGGGTTGAGGAGGAACAATGCGGATTCCGTCCTGGTCGTGGAACAACGGACCAGCTCTTCACTCTCGCAAGGATCCTGGAGGGAGCCTGGGAGTATGCCCAACCGGTCTACATGTGTTTTGTGGATTTGGAGAAGGCGTATGACCGGGTCCCCCGGGAGATACTGTGGGAGGTGCTGCGGGAGTATGGTGAGAGCTGTGTCCGGGTTCTCGGTAGTAAGTCAGACTCGTTTCAGGTGAGGGTTGGCCTCAATGTCGTTTTGCCTCCAAAAAAATAAAAAACCTGGTCTGGATCCCTTCTCCCTCAACAACTACCACCCAATATCCAACTTCCCCTTTCTGTCTAAAACCCTGGAACGCATAGTCGCCTCACAACTACAAACCCATCTTAATGCCAATAACCAATTTGAACCTCTCCAATCTGGTTTTTGCCCCCTCCACAGCACAGAAACCGCTCTCCTCAAAGTCATCAACGACCTCTTCACCTCTGCTGCTCAACATCCTTTTCCTCCTCGACCTGAGTGCAGCCTTCGATACCGTGAGCCATGACATCCTGCTCACCAGACTCAAAGATCTCGGTATCGAAGGTACTGCACTCAGCTGGCTCCGCTACCTTTCCAACAGATCCCATTTCATCTCTCTCCATAACCACACCTCTGCCACAGCCACAGTCACTCAAGGCGTTCCCCAAGGCTCCGTACTCGGCCCTCTCCTCTTCATCATCTACATCCTCCCTCTTGGTCAGATACTCCGCCACTTCAACCTGGACTTCCACTGTTACGCCGATGACACCCAGATCTACCTCAGCACCAAATCCCCTCACAATCCTCCCCTCTCCCACATCAACTCCTGTCTGTCAGCTATTAAAACCTGGATGCAACACAACATCAAACTCAAAAGCGATAAAACAGAATTCCTCCTCATCGGCTCCAAATCCACACTCAGCAAAAGCAATAACCCCACTCTCACCATCGACGGCACCATTGTCTCCCCATCTCCCCAGGCCCGTAACTTTGGCATTATCTTTGATTCCACCCTCTCCCTTGAGCCTCACATCCGTCAAGTCATTAAAACCTCCTTCTTTCACCTCCGCAAAGTTGCCAAAATTAGACCCTCTCTCACATCCCCCGCTGCTGAAAGACTCATTCACGCCTTCATCTCCTCCCGACTGGACTACTGCAACTGACTTCTCCTCGGCATCAGCTCTACCAACATCAACCGACTCCAACTGGTCCAGAACTCAGCCACCCACCTTATCACCCGCTCCAAATCCTGGCACCACATCATTTCAGTCCTAAAACAACTCCATTGGCTTCCCATCTTCCACCGGATCACCTACAAAAACCTGGTCCCCACCTACAAAGCCCTCCACCATCTGGCCTCCTCATACCTCACTGACCTCCTCTCCCCATACCAACCCTCACGGTCACTCAGATCCACCTCAGCTGGTGTCCTCTGTATCCAAAAGTCCAACCTCTGCAGTTTTGGGGACAGAGCATTCTCAAGGGCAGCTCCCAGGTTCTGGAACTACCTCCCCCAAGAGATCCGCACCTCTGAGTCCCTCACCATCTTCCAGTCTTGCCTCAAGACCCATCTCTTCACCACTGCCTATCCCTAGCCCCACGCCCCTCCCCTTTTCATCTGTGCCTGAATCTTGTTTTGTTTTGTTTTGTTTGTTTGTCTTTATTATCTATACCTACTCTGTAAAGTGACTTTGAGTTCTTGAAAAGCGCTATATAAATTTAATGTATTATAATTATTAAACACAGGACTTTCACCCAGGAAACCGGGGATCATGTCCTGCGAGTCACGTTTCCTTCATGTCCCCCGTGTCATGTTTCCTAAACCCAACCGTAGCTTTCTTCTCGCGATAACACGACAAGTGGCGATAACACGACGAGTGGCGATAACACGACGAGTGGCGATAACACGACGAGTGGCGATAACACGACGAGTGGCGGTAACACAACAAGTGCCGTGTATGTTTACGTACACTGTATACAGCGTAGACATACACGCGGATAGCTCAAAATGCGTACAGATAACACGCCATTTGGCTTAAGAAAGTGGGCGTGTATGTTTACGCGAAGTCATGATGTCATGGTGGCAGCTCTATCTCTGCAAACCTAAACATTTGTATTTACATTGTTTAATTCAGGTTTTCAAACCGCAGTATCAGCTTCTTATTACATTTTTAAGTTTCTTTTATCTACTCTTCAATTTATTTTCTCTGAGATATGAAAAACATAATTAATGTGAATAATGTTAAAGACTTATTGTATTGATGTGTATTCATTAACATGTTATTGTCCTGTCCTGAATCATAAAGAAACGTTTTTTGAAAATACATTTTAATCAGCAATACAAATTTTAGTATAAGCAGGTTCACATAAAGGTTTAAATATATTTATTTTCTTTTAACCCTGTTCTTATTTTTAATAGGGATGCACCAAATCCAGGATTTGGCTTTGTAAGATAGTACTTACTTAAGAAACTAGTTAAGTTTGGAGGTACTTTTACTCTAAACTTAAGTTTACTTGAATATCTCCATTTTCTTTCATACTTTATAGACGTTTTTCACAGCGGACATGTTGACATGTCATAGCAGGAAAAGCACAGGTTTATTCAAAACCATTAATGATGGCTGCATTCCAGAGAGACCCTGGTATTAAACCATTACTGATGGCTGCATTCCACTTAGGAGAGGTCCTGTTATTAAACCATTAATGATGGCTGCATTCCACTTAGGAGAGGCCCTGGTATTAAACCATTACTGATGGCTGCATTCCACTTAGGAGAGGTCCTGGTATTAAACCATTAATGATGGCTGCATTCCACTTAGGAGAGGCCCTGGTATTAAACCATTAATGATGGCTGCATTCCACTTAGGAGAGGTCCTGGTTTTAAACCATTAATGATGGCTGCATTCCACTTAGGAGAGGCCCTGGTATTAAACCATTAATGATGGCTGCATTCCACTTAGGAGAGGTCCTGGTATTGTGCATGCTGACTCACTGAAATAGCTTACTGGGACACTTGATGGAACTGAGCCATCATTAAGGTTATCAATTTTGCTGTGCTTTTCCTACTATGATAAGTCAAAATGTCTGCTGTGAAAAAGGTCCATTGGGGGGGATGTCATGGGGAGTTTAATTTACAACAAAACGTCAAAATTGTATAAGCTCTTTGAATGTTTTGTGTGTAAAAATCAGAACTGAAGCCTTCAGATAAATAAAGAAAGTAGCATGACATAAATACTGATAATGCTCTCTGATTGGCCGACAGCAGCACTGCCTCAAGCTCAAATGAGGTGAACATGCAGCAGAGTGGCGGGCAGCTCTGCAGTTCAAACTCCACACACACGCTGACACCTGATTGGACAGACTCTGGTCCTGCTCACGGAGCAGATGGTTGGCCTATGTTTTTAACTTCCTGTTGTCCTCGGGTTAAATTTGACCCATTAACAAAAACTTTCCATATCAGAACTATGACAAAAGAATATTGAAAAAAGTGACAAATAGACAAGGAAATAGACAAAAAAAAAATTTAAACGCTGTGACCAAAAAAAATCAGAAAAAGAAAATATCAAAAACATTGCTAAAAGTGTCCTGTGTTTGACCCATTTTCCACCCCGACCATACGAATTGGCGTGTAATACCTACGCCACTTCATGAGATCAGTCTGAATCCTTAGATACGTTGTGCAGTATCAAACTGCAACATGCATTGCATCATGGGAAATGTAAACAGTAAATGACTGTATACAGCACATACGAATCAGTACTTTACTTTTCAGAGCTTATACTGTATGTACGAACGCTTCATGAGAACAGGCTGCCTACTCACAGTCTTTATGCTAAACTAACCACATCCTGATTGCAGCTGACACAGGATTGAAGTCTCGCTCACAGAAAAACCAAAGCAGATTGGTACATTTCCCCTACAAAGGGTTGGGGTTAACCCTCATGATGTCCTCGGGTGAAAAAATGCTTCAAAAACGTGGGAAAAAAAACAAGAAAAACTTCAAAAGAAATCGACAAAGACATCAGAAAAAGTGACAAACTTGGAAAAAAAATGACAAAAAAGTCAGAAAAAGCTTCAAAAACCTGAATAAACTGAAAAAACTAAAATCGACAAAGCAATCAAAATGTGAAAAAAAAAGCTTCAAATTTTGACCCAGAATGAGAAAAAGCTGACGGTCGACACGGAGATAACACAAGGGTTAAACTCTCTCTAAAACTCTGAAGGTAACATGTGGAGCTAAATTTAGATCTTCCTCTTTGTGTCAGTTTGAAACCTCACGCACAAGTTTATTGTTACAAAGTAACTGAAGGATCACCAAAGTACGGGATGAGATATGTCTCATTACATTTGTGTGAACAGATTGACAATGTAGGCCCTATCTCACAACCGGCGCGGCGCAAAGCCCGACCCAAGTGTCTTTGTTAGTTTAAAACCGACCCAGTTGTCAGTTTCCTGTCCAGTGCCTGCGTCGTTTAAATAGCAAATGCACCTGCTCCCGTCTGTGGCCCATGGGTGTGCTGGTATTACAGGGAGGTGTGTTCAGGTGCATTCTGGGCGTGCTGGTCTTACAGGGAGGTGTGTTCAGGTGCATTCTGGGCGTGCTGGTCTTACAGGGAAGTGTGTTCAGGTGCATTCTGGGCGTGCTGGTCTTACAGGGAAGTGTGTTCAGGTGCATTCTGGGCATATTGCTATCTTGAGGCAGCGGGAAGTGATCGCACCATTGACGAACAAAAAAAACCTAGTCTAAAGTCAATAACGCAGCATTTCATTGTTATTTTAACAGAGCATTAGTAAAATGCTCCTAGGCTCGTGCACATCGCGCGCACACTATGCTTGTTACACATAGAGGGATGCACAGCAGCACAAACACACACACACACACACAGAAGATTACAAATAAAAATATTACGGTGCAAATCCTCCATCATAACAGCAATGCTCTAAGGTCCAAACGCGCCTGGCTTTTAAAGGGAATGTGAGATGATCTCTGATTGGTTGATTGGATGTTATGCCCAAAACACACCTCTGATTGATGAAGACACTAAGGACAACCCTTTAGCACACAGACCTGGGAATCTGGTGTTTTATCTTTGCTCTTTTTACTTGACTGTATTTGATTTTATTTCTTTGACTAAAGTCCTTTGTGACTGGTGTCTGTGAAAGGTGCTATATGAATACACTTTGCTTACTATAAGGGGCATGTGCCTCTATACTGAGAGGTGGAGCAGCACTGAAAGAGAAAAGCTTCTACGTCACATTTCCCATTTAATCAGATGAAAGTGAAAGATAGTCTCAGATACTGCAGTGCTATGGTGGAGACAAATCTTGGTGTTTCTCTCTGAAGAAAAACTCCACAGGATCCATCCGGTTTTGTCAACAAAACAGCAGAATCTGCACCAACAGCTGGTGAGTTTCTGCTCAAATTTAGTCGAACCAGACTTTTTTTTTACGTGTACATAAAATGTAAAAAATTTTAATTATTTTAGAATAACACGTACATGTTGGATCTAAATCTAAAGATCTAAGATAAAATAGTAATAGTATGGACGATGATGACCTTTACTATCTTCTTTTGCTCTCTCTTCTTTAATCTTATAATACTTCTTCCTACTTCCTTCCTTTCCTCACCTCTGTAGAAAGAAAGTTATGGAAGTTCTGGTCCCCCCGGGCCCAAAAGCAGAGGATTAAATTTGACTCAAACTAATTTCTATTCTAACTTCCTATGTGTTTGTTTAATGGTAAGACCAGAATCACTAAATAACTACACAGAGACAAAGAGATAAAGTTTACCAATTTAGTAAATAATATTTCAGGAGTTACAAAGCATATGCATATGGTACCAGAGTTCCTTTAAGACTAACCTTGCACTACAAACAGACAGTCTTTCCGGAGTCTGACCACAAACCCAACTTGCCTATGCTCTTTATCAGCCGGCCCCTCACCTCGTCTCCAGGCAAAGAAGACATCCTCCCCTCCCCCGTTAGGCTGGTTCTGCTTCTTCCGCTACTGGCGATGTGACAGGTATTTCCTAAACTGGTCTAAACTGGGGCAGAGACTTTGCACAACTCTCTTCTGAAACTAGCCTGCCTCACTCAACTTTTGATAAACACATAAGCTGGAACATTCAGGTATCAGTCTTATAGTCCTGAACAGGGACGTTGTTGTTGTTGGCTTATTTTAGGGGTAAAATGTTCCTAAGCCCCCCTAAATAATAATAAGAACAACAATAATAATTAGATTTTTACAGTGCACTCTGTATCACTAAATACGGTGAATCAATCTTCCTTCACCATTCATCTGTGTGTGTCTTTAATTCTTTTTTACCACTGTCAGCTCGTCAACGAGCGCCCACGTGCATGGTATGTGGACGAGCGAGGTAGAGAGTTAGCTACTGAAGAGAGCCAAGTGGCATTGAAACAAAGCAGAGAATCAAAGATTCTGCAACTATATCAAGCATCTCACTATCACTAACCGTATCCCCATTCATATTTAGTGCAACAAATGATATGTCCAGCTACAAAATAGCCAAAAAGTCGGAAGTTAGACAGAAGTACAAAGAGTCGTTGTGCTATCAAGATGATGCACAACGACTCTTTACACTGCAGACCAGAGCGTTGCAAGTAACTGGAGGATTCATCTCGTCTCGTCGCTACTCTTTGGTCTGAACAGGTAAAGGACAGCCCGGTCTCATGGCAGTTTGTGTAAATGTGACGTTATTTTAATCTATTGATACGTGTTCACGGAGACGTTTTTGTCGGTTTTTATGTGGCGGACAACACGAAAATGTGAAGTAATGTATTTCAATGGGAAGCATATTTTGTGGCCACAGCATGAAAATGGTAGGGAGCAATATAAAAAGCCGAAAATCCGCATAGGGAAGTTTGTCGGGGTGGTGGATGGGTCAAACAACACAGGGCTTTCACCCGGGTGAGCGGGGTTCGGGTGCGGTGCTTTGTTTCCCGGGGATGGCGTCCCTGCGTGTGGCATTTTGTCCCACGTGTTACTGTGGTGCGTCTCCCGGCGTTTAAGGCGCCCTTTCCCCGTAAGGTTTTTCCTAAATCCAACCTCCGCCATCCCATTATTGTGGTGCGTCCCCAGCGGGCCGCCTCTCGGGCACCTTCCGGCTTATGGAGCTTCCTTTCCGGCCGCCTCCCGGCATCCTTTCCCTGAGAAAATAACGTGACATTTACACGTAAAAAACGAGAAAAACGTCTCCGTGAACACGTATCAATAGATTAAGAATAACCTTGAAATTTACACGAACTGCCGTGAGACCGGGTTGTAAAGGAAAGTGGATGTTTTGGTTTGCTATGGAAAACAATAATATACAAATGATAATTAGATAATATAGCTCTATATCTCTATAGTATTCTAAAACAATATCTGTCCCCATTGAATGTTGTTGTCAATAAAAACTAAATGTAGGGTCCCTGTTAATGCAGTTGTACCGGTGTATCCTTAGATTCATTGAGCAGATGGATATTCAGAGATATTTTAGCAGAGAGAAAGAGAAGCAGGAGATTGGCAGGGCAGTTGATTCTGAGGGAGCCGGTGTGATTGAAGTCAGTAGTGGTCTATAGTTCCAAGGAAATGTGGGGTGTTTTGTTTTCTTCTAACAATAATCATTTGTTGGCAGGTCTAGGCACTAAGGCATAGCCTAAACTAAATTATTTCATTATATTTATCATATATTCTAGCTATATTCTGACCAACTTATCTTTCTGCATTCATTGGCTGTGATGAATTAAATAAATATGTAGCACAGTAACAGTAATGAGTGTAATTAAATGGCATTCTTCGGACAACTTATCTTATAGAGAGAAGAATTAGATATAGTATGATATTACTTTATCACACATTTACATGAGCAGACTGATAGCATTTAAGTCATTGCTTACAGAAAAACTCATCAGGAGTAAAGTCTGGCCTAAGTAAATTCCCCCATGCAGCTTTGATGTGTCTAAAAGCTAACATTTCAGTAAATCTTGTTAAACAGAGTAGAAATGGAAGACGAGGATATGTCTGTCACTTTTTACTTGACTGGTTGTTGATATTAGTAGACATTAATACAGTAACAAATGATGTGAGTGCAAAGATTTAGCAAACGCAAGTTACAAATACCCTGGGGGCTAAGCACCCCCTGTCTTTAAATCCTAGTGACGTCCCTGGTTCTGAATCTGTAAAGTTTTGATGGATTAGTTCAGGAGGTTACACTAACTTAAAATAAGAAATTGAGGATGATTAACTGAAATCTAACAGAAAATGACTGCCTTTCTGACATTAACCTGACAAGGAGCAGTAGTAGCTCAGTCTGTTGCGGCTGTAAGCAGTCCAACAAAGTGCTGCCGCGAGGGACTATAAACACTGAGAGATGCATTAACACACTGGGACGTGCTTGTATTGCAATGATTTATTCCTCCACACATAAAATACAGCTAGTACTGCAGTTACCAACTAACCTGACTCCACCAGATGGATTGCTTCGCATTTGCTCGGCATATCCATTTGGGAACTTTCCGTTGGAGAACTTTTGGGAAGGGGCAGAATACTGGTTATTTGATTGGATGAACCATCTGTCTATCACCTATGTTGGTGATAGACAGGCCAAATCAACCAATCAGATCCACGAAGCGTATGAAAATACAACCACAAGCCCGCCCCTGCTGCTGCAGGCAAAGCATAGCTCGTAAGCTCAGCAAGCTAGCAACATGTCGGTAAAGGATATTTGCCATTTGTGTAACGAGAATTTAGGAATAAAAGGCACCATTTCAGGTTCCCGGACCATATTCCAAAAGAAGGATCCAAGAGAAAAAAAGCATTAGCGAGCGGCTAACAGAATTAGGGCTACCGCTGGCTGATAATACTGGTTAGCTGATTGGATAAACCATCGGTCTATCACCACCTAACCCACCACAAAACCAACGCTGATTGGCCCGGTCGTTTGGCTAACGGCTCCAAATTTTCTCTACCTCAAGATGCCAGACTGATCTGCGAGTGGAAAACTGGAGCTCGCCAGATCAGGACGGTCTCACGAGGCTAGTTACCAACAGTGTTGGGCAAAAATTTAATATATTATGGATTACTAGTTACTGTCATCTGAGAATAATTAGTTATATTACAATATTACTGTCTCTGAATTGTAATGCGTTACACTACTTTTGCATTACTTTTGAGTTACTTTTACCAAAATATCCACGGAAGTATGACTTGGTATTCTAAAATGCAAAAAATTTGTTTACTGCAGCTCATTATATATCCAGTCGAGGACAATATGGTTATAGCATAATGACTGTGTAGGCCCCTAAGGCTACTAACAACTTAATATAATAGACACAGTGAAGGCTCATGGCACAATACAAAAAGTAACAATCACTGTCAGAATTACAAAAGCAGGCAAAGAATCAAAATCTGGTAGATTCTGATAGATTTACTTAAAGCATAAGCCTATGCATATGAATCTACTGATTCTGGAGATACTGTTGTTCTAGTTCTTCTAGATCTTTCGGCAGCTTTTGACACCATTTACCACCCTACTCTGTTAGCTAAACTTGAGACCTGGGTAGGCCTAAAAGCCTCAGTTTTTAATTGGTTCCAGTCTTACCTTTCTGATAGAAGGTTCTCAGTAAAGATGGGCAACTTCTCCAGCTCTATGGCACCTCTGTCCTGCGGTCTTCCGCAGGGTTCCATACCGGCTCCCTCTCTACTTTCTCTTTACGCCTTTGGGCGCTATTTTAAGGAAATATGATTTCATTTCAAATTTACATGCCAATCAGTAGAAATAATCCGGCCGCATTAAACTCTCTCCTGCTATGCTTAGAGGTGAAGGCATGGCTGGCTCAAAATTTCCTCTTTTTAAATGACGAAAAGACCGAGGTCGTTGTTTTTAGCCCGAGTGAAAGGTCCCAGTGTACCAGCCTAGACTTGGGAAGTCTTACTGTTTTTAGATCTGCAGGAGTGCGGAAACTGGGTGTTCTTGTGGACCAGTCCTTAAAATTTGATAAACATATTTCATCGGTAATCAGCTCCGGTTTTTTCCAACTTCATCTATTGTCTAAAATAAAAGGCTTTCTCACCCCGAGAACTCTGGAAATGGCGGTTCATGCATCCATCACGTGCTGGCTAGATTATTGCAATTCACTTTACTGTGGTATATCTAGTTCTCAAATTGCCCGTCTTCAGTTAGTCCAAAATGCTGCGGCCAGACTTTAACTGTCTTTAACTGTCGCAAATATGACCATATCACCCCTATCCTCAAATCTCTACACTGGTTACCCGTTCGACAAAGAATAGATTTCAAAATCCTTCTCTTTGTCTACAAATCTTTAAATAACTTAGCTCCCGTCTACCTATCCGAGCTCATTCATCTGTACACTCCTCCCAGAGGCCTAAGATCACACGATCAGGAGAGGGGAGCACGCGTTTGCGGTGGCAGGGCCTCGTCTGTGGAACACCCTGCCTTTAGAGATTAGAACAGCTCCCAACCTCGCTATCTTCAAGTCGTTGGTAAAAACCTACTTATTCCCATTAGCGTATTGATTTCCTCTTTGATTGGTCCTTCTTTTGTATACTTGAGTCAGTGTTCTAAGGTTGCTCTTAGCCCTGTTGTTTTTATTTTGTGTTTTATGCTTTGTCTTGCTGGTTTTATGTTTTTATATGTTTGCTCTGTAAAGCACTTTGGTCTGTCTAGCGGCTGTTTAAATGTGCTATATAAATAAATTAACTTGAATTTCAATAGAGCTAGAGCCCACTATTATGCAACTTTTAGTCTAATGATGATAAGATGCACAATCTCTTATTCTTTTCGGGTTTTTTTAAACTTTTATTCTCTTTTAATTCAAGTTCACAGCACAAAGCTGGCACACATTGGATGACAAAGCTTATGCTTTATAAAGAATCAAAAAGTGCTCTTGGAGAATTAGGCCTCCTGGAAATATGACTCAGTAATTTCAGTCCAACTTCATAAAAATCAACATGTAGGCTAAACAAAGCCTATAATTGATTAAAAAAAAAAAAAACACAGGCAAAACAGAAATCCTGCTATTTGCCAAACATTGGCTAAAACATAGGCTACCAAATAAAGGCTGATCAAATTTAAATCTCTTATAACTAGACATGTAGCTAATGGCTCTGTGGAGCTGGACAGTGCTTGGGCCTATAAGACCTCATGTGAAAATACAGCTCAGTCATTTCAGTCCAACTTCACAAAACTGTAAGCTTGGCTATATTGAACCCACCCACAAGGAAAATTGAAAGTTAAAAAATAAAGTATAAACAGGAAACTTGTTACTCCACAACAGAGGTAGCTGCATCCAAACCAGGCTGGTAAAATAAATAGAACTATGAAGACATTTATATTACCTATATGGCCTACTTAATGTTGTATGTTGGGGGGTAGGCTAGCCTATTTGACTACCCAGTTGACAGAAATATCTATTGAAGCGCATCAGGAAAAGGCGCTGAAAGCGTCCATCACCAAGACGGTTGCGTTTTGGGGTGAGCACAAGACTCCCGAGACTGAAAAGTCTTTCTACTGGTGCACTGGATGGTGTTGGGGCATTATAGTGGAGTGCGATTTTTTTAATTCTTGGAAATTGTTGCAGACTTTCCATCACAGGGGCAGAGCTTAAATAAGACATTACCTCTGTTTCCACTGACATGGGTGCATCAGCCGTGACAAAAAAAGGCTGATTTTTCAGCCTTCATCTCAGAGGGGTTTGTCTCACTGGTGGGAAGTGCTGTGCAGATTCCTATTACGATTTTAAGAGATACCGGTGCGTTAGATTCTTTTATTCTTGAGTCTGTGCTCCCATTTTCTTCCAAAATTGATACTGGTGATGGTGTGATCTCTCTTGGTATGGGAATGGTTCCTTTCTCTGTTCCTTTACACTTAGTATCTCTTAGTTGCGGTCTTGTCCGGGGGAGGTGTCAGTCGGCATCCGGCCTCAGTTGCCTGTTGAGGGTGTTCATATGATTCTGGGGAATGATTTGGCTGGGGATAAAGTTTGGGCTGTCGGGGTGCCTGATGTTGGGAAGCTGCCAGTTGGTTCCTCTGTTGTAGCACACTCAGTGAGGCCACAGGACTGTAATGACATGTTTCCTAAGCCACTTGTCGTCGAAGGCCACTACGTTGATTTGAAGAGGATCATAGCACAGGACGTAGAAGATAACCCTGACATCCTCGCCAACATTAAGAAAGTTTTTGTCGGCGGTGTGAGGGACCACATTGAGGTGGACAACCTGACAGAGTACTTCTCTGGGTTCAGCCTGGTGGAGGAGGCTGTGATCATCTTTGTCAAGCAGACCGGCAGGAAGAGGGGCTTTGGTTTTGTCTTCTTCAAGGACACAAACTCAGCCACCAAAGCGGTGCTGACAAGGTATCGCGTCATAAATGGGAACACGGTGGAGGTGAAGAAAGCTTTGACACGGCAGGAGATGCCGAAGAGGTCGCAGAAGGGGGACGCAAGGTTCTGGTGGGGGATATGGGGGATACGACCAGGGAGGATATCCCAACCAGAGACTGAGGCGGTTGTTTTTGCATACGTATGATTTGGATATTGGTCATATAAAAGGGTTTGACCAATGTCATCGCAGGCGTGCTGTCTCGCGCACCCCTAGATCCTTAGTTTCATGTTCATAATTGTTCTATTTTCTGAGTTATCCCCTATTTCCTCTGTTTTTCTTTGCCTTAAATTGCTCCTGTAGTATCCAGGGTTGCTGGATCTTGGAGACAGATGGACTGTTTTGGGGGAAGTAACCAGAAGGAGTAGTATTTACATGGGACTATCGATAATGTATTGACCTTTTTTAGTTAATTTGTCTTGAAACATAACCAAAGTGTATTGATGATTATTGTGTAAAGACCGTATAGGAGATAGGCTTAGTGTTTACGATTGACGTGGTTCTTAGAGGAACCCCGTTCTTATGGAGGGGGATATTACGAACCCTCCCTTTTCTGCCTGCTGTTGGCTTCTTTGGCTTGATTGGCTGAGCTGGCAGTTTGGGAGGGCTCGTTACTTGATTGGTGGACACCTGGGTAAGCCTCAACCAAGACTATTTATACAAGTCATGTTTGATTGTTCTGTCTCTTCATTCTCCTGCTCCTAGGTTCCACATCTCTTGGTTTGGATTTGGTTTGTTTCTTTTGTTGCAGTTGTCATTTGCTTACATATCTTTCACTCACACATACATCGCTTACACTACTAATAACAATGATTCCACATATGTTTTGATTCTTTTGTTAATAGTAGTTTCTTTATGTTGCCATAAACACTTAATTGGCATTTTAACCTGTTTGGTCTCCCCTCTTTTGTCACATGCATTGAGTCGGTTTGTGACAGTGCAGTTTCAAAAAGCTAGGGTCCTAGGGTGCGGTCCTAAAAGTGCAGCCTCCAGTACTGCAGCTGCATGCTACTCCAAGCAGCAGCACCAGTTGTAGTAGGAGGTGGTGTTTGAAGCAGTGTGTTGTAGCAGCCACCAGAGGGAAGCATTGTACAGGTTTTAATCCTGAGAGCAGCTGTCACTGGACAACAAAAATAAGCAGAAAAAGGAGACAAACAAGATGTGTTTTGAAAACATGGAAACAACAACAAAATTAGGATTTTGTAGTTTCTGTTACGTTTATTTCTTTTTTTTTATAAATTTTATTTTAATTTGAGACAATACAAGAAACCGCAAGTGATACAAGACATAAACAGACAGTCACATAAAGAAATCAAAGATAAAAAATAAAAATGTAAAAAAGTAAAATAAAACTCGCAGTTGCAGTGCAAAATTAAATATTCCATGTGCTTATTCAGTCACTTTTCAAATTCAAATTCCTACCCCTATACATATTACTCTAGACCAGTGTTTCTCAAATGGGGGTACATGTCCCCCTAGTGGTACTTTGGAGGACTGCAGGGGGTACGTGAGATATTTAACAAAATGTTTAATAGTGACAAGGCTGTTGTCCAGAAAATTGTTCATCAAATGATGAGCGCTGGTCAGGGGGTACTTGGCTTAAAGAAACAATTCAAAAGGGGTACATTATTGAAAAAAGTTTGAGAACCGATGCTATAGACCATTCTTTTTTAGGTATAATTCTAATGGAGACCATTCCCTTACAAACATCAAGCGTATTTCTTAGTACATGTGATAGTCTCTCCAATGGCAAGATGGACATACATTTTTCATACCACATTGTAATATTAGGAGGATCTTCGTCTAACCATTTATGTAGTATTGTGAGGCGTGCAGCATACAAAACAACTCTAAGAATGTACCTGTACCTACGATCGCAATTAGCATCCAGTCCAAGTACAAAATGGTATGGATTTAGTAGAATACCAAACCTAAAAATGTTCTTAATCTCGTTTTGGACCGATCGCCAGAAACTTTTTTTGGACATGACCACATTAAATGTCCATAAGTGCCACAGCTATTTTTACATTTCTCACATAATGATGAGAACATAGGGTCATATTTACATCGAAGAGCAGGGGTAACATGCAGTCTGTGGATAATCTTATATTGAGTCTCATAGTATTTATTAGAACATGTAATTTTCTTTGCATTCAACAACATCCTTTTCCACATCCCCTCATCCAGTTGGGATCCAAAAACTTCACCCCAGGAAGTTTTACTATTAATCGTAGGGGTGTTCACAAATATTTGAGAGTAAATATAACTTAAAACTTAATTCTTTAAGGAAGAAGCCTTTAATAGTATCTTTTCAAGCGGATTCATACTCAAGCCACTCATATATATTGGTATAGAAAGGATTTAGCTCCTAAGCTGTAAATAACAGAAAAAATGGGTTTGAGGGAGCTCAAATTCAGTTCTAAGTTGAGAGAAAGATTTTAGAATCCCGTCTGAGAAGAGATCTTGTATTTGAAAGATACCAGCATTGTTCAATGTTTTAAAACCCACATCTAAACAAGAAAATTCAAAATCAGGATTGCAAACAATAGGCGCCAGAACAGAGAGTTGATTTTTAATTCCAAAGTGTCTATGTACTGGATTCCATGTTTTAAGGGTATTTCTAACAATAAAATTATTTTTCATTCCCTGTAGTGAGATTGCATTATTTATAAGGGGCATATCTGACAAAACCGGTTACCAATATTTTCCAAATCCATAAATGTGGAATTAGCATCATTATTTAACCATTCAGTAATATATCTAATTTGTGAGGCCCAGTGATAATACATTATATTTGGCAGTGCTAACCTCCCTTTGTCCCTTGGTAACTGCAGTTTCTCCAATTTAAATCCTGGGTGCTTGCCCTTCCATATAAATTTACTTATCAAACTATGTAGTGATTTAAAAAACTTAACTGGAACATAATTGGGTAGCATCTGCAATGGATATAATAGCCTGGGTAAGACATTCCTCTTAATAATGGCAACTCTGCCAAGTAATGATATTAACAAAGGGCTCCATCTTTGAAGATTTTTTTCGAATTTCATTCACCACTGGGTCTAAATTCATTTTTACCATATCATCGAAATTACAACAGATATTAATTCCCAAATATCTAAACCCATTAGGAGACAATTGAAAAGGAATATAACCCGATAGGTCAGAACAAGTCAAGTTCCCTATAGCGGTAAAGCTAATGATTTTCCATAGTTGATTTTATAGCCAGAGAACACCCCAAACTCATTTATTATCTGGACAACAGCTGAGACGGAGGAAATGGGATTGTTCAAAAATAAAAGAACATCATCTGCATACAGTGAAATGTTGTGTATTTGTTTTTTGGTTTGAATATCGGCAACAGAGAAGCTAGATCTAATCATCTCTGCGAAAGTTTCCATTGCTAATGCAAATAATAAAGGAGATAAATTCCAAAGTTTGGAGGTTTTGCAAGGATATTGAAAATGAAACATGGTCGTAAATGCAGTGTTTCAGACTGTACAACGGAATAACCTACTGGCCCAGAGAAAAGTGTTCAGAACGAGTATATCGGACAATGGAGAGGGAGTTGTGGATCTAATGCAGCGCTGCAGAGAACAGGCTTGCAGGGGTTCACTCTCCTCTCCCCACGCTTACTAGCTACAAGGTGAGTTGTGATTCTTTGGATTTTTTTTTTATGTCACAAGAGCAACGTTAGAACAACACTAGTTATAATGAAAGTGTCGAAACTTTTTTATTTTGTCTCGGCTAGCCGCTGCGGCTCGCGCCCGGGCATGTCTGGGCATGTAACAGACAGTGTGTTTGTGTGTGTGCGCTGTGCGCAGGGCAACAGTGTGTGTGTGTGTGTGTGTGTGTGTGTGTGTGTGTGTGTGTGTGTGTATCTGTGTTTTTGTGTGTGCGCAGGGCAGCAGTGTGTGTGTGTGTGTGTCTGAAATATGAGACCTGCTGTATCGTCTCCAATGAATGTGTATGTGGTTCCTCAACCAGTCAGCACACAGCTCATCTAAATATTCATGATCCTACCATATTTGGAAGAAAAGCTGTCATTCCAAATAGAGCCATTACACAGGGATGCATAAGGGCCAAAAAAGAATAGCACCTGGGCCATTTTCAGCCCAACCAATGTTAAATACCCTATTAGGAGATCTTAAGGAACAGTGTAAAATACCCTATATAACCATTATATCACCCCTTTAAAGTTTTAAACAAATAATCCCACTCTATATGATCAAATGCTTTTTCAGCATCTAATGATACCACTAATGCATAACGTTTCTGAATTTTAACATACTGTAAAATACCTAATTAATCCTGGTAGCAAGAAGTTTTACATTCTGTGTTTTGGATACTTATTGGTCTATAGGATTCAGGATATTCTGGGTCTTTGCTTTCCTTTAATATCATGTTAATTGTAGCCAATTGTAATGATTGAGGAAGCTTTTTGATTGACAAAGAGTGTTTAAACATTCTAGTAATTAGGGAAGAGAGAATTCCTATGAACTTTTTATAAATCTCTGGGGGGAGACCATCTGGTCCGCAAGCATTTCCAGATGCTAAGGTGCCTATCACCTCCTCAACTTCCATACAAGATATATCCATATCACACTTAATCCTATATTCATCAGATACCTTAGGAAGTTTTATACATTGAAAAAAATCATTAATTCTATCATCCATGCCCACTGTTTTTGATGTATACAAAGACGAAAAAAATTAATTAAATACATTAGCAATTTAAACGTTTGTATAATGCCGTTTCCCATGTTTAGCCTTAATTTTATCAATAGATTTGTTTGAAGATTTGTTACTTATAAGTACCTCCCTGATCTATTAGCATATTCGTATATCTTGTGTTTTTGTCTAAATAAATTCTGAGATAGGATTGTGTTTAGGCAGTTCTAGTTCTTATAACTTTGTGCCAGTTCGCATTGCAGCCATTGCGTTTATGCTCAGATTCAACTTTTTGTAATTCCAGCTCAAGATGTCTCTGTTCTTTCAAATTTTTTTCTTTTTTGCTGAACAATATGATATAATAATGCCCCTTACATAAGCTTCAGTTGTTTCCCATAAGTTTGAGGGATTTGTGTATTCATTATCATTCTTCTGTATAAACATTTTTAATTCTTTTTGAGACATGGAACTAAAATCTGGGTCTGGTTCGTGACTGGTTTACCAATAACCCTATATTTTCCAACCTCTTTCTGCCTGCATACTCTCCATTTCTTAACCCAATAGAGGAGTTTTTTTCAGCATGGCGGTGTAAAGTGTATGACCGAGAACCTTATATGCGTGTTCACCTCCTTCAGGCCATGGAAGAAGCCTGCCTAGACATATCAGTAGATGCATGCCAGGGGTGGATCAGGCATGCAAGAGGATTTTAACCCCGCTGCCTGGCTAGGGCCAATATAGCCTGTGATGTGGACGAGATTTTCTGGCCTGACCCAGAGCAACTGTGTAGTACTGTAATACAGTAATGAATAAAATGTGCCAATGTAACCATTGGTTGTGTCTTGTGTTCATCTGAAAAGGTTTGTGGCAACATAACTTAACAGTTTTGGAATTTATTACACCAGTGTGTAAAACTAAGTTTTAGTGTGTATGTTGTGACGGCTGAGATCAAAGTTTGGTTTTTCAGCAAGAGTTAATGGTTTTGATATAGTGCTTCATTTTGACCTGAAAATAGGATGTTTGGTGAATTGGGTGAGACGTTATGGATTTGTGTTTACTGTTTTGAGAATACGAGGCATAGTTTCAAGAAATGTGTTTAAGCAATCGAGAAAAACTGTAACTAGGTGAGTAAAAGGTTAATATGACTAACAAAATAAAATGCAAGTTATAATAAATTAGAATGATCCTTGAGGTAGTCTGCAGCCTAAACGCCTTAATATTTTTTAAAGCAAGTGTTAAGATCAACTTAAAAAACTTTTTTAAATGTCTGAAATGAACTGAATGAATGAAGAGAAAAGTAATTATTGCATAGTAGGAGCTGTAGCGTATTTAGATAGTTAATTAATTTATCATAATAAATGCATATTTCATTTATAGAATGTCTTTACTCTATTTTGGCTATCAACAATCATTTGTTCAATATTCAAAAGAGAATAAGATCGGGGCACCACTCTCCCTAGGAGAGAAGGTGGTAGACATGCTTTAGTTTAGTCTCATGTATTTACATTGCATGCACTATGAGCTCACAAGGTGCAATTGAATGCAACATTAAGTCATGTACAGTATGTGTTGTTTCTCTAGCAGTGTCCATGGTGTCTCAAAGTGCATCTGTCTACTCTTTGTCTTTAACTGCAGACTGTGACAGTGAAGGAATCCTTTCCCGGGAAAAACAGCCACACGTTAGACCGTTTAGCTGACTAACTAACTAGCTAACGTTAGGCTTAACGTTGCCAGCTGCCGAGTGTATTGTTAACTAGCGTCACATGCAGTGATGCTTCTGTTGCCTGTAAGGTCCATTTCGGAGCACCAGCGTGCAGCGCAGGCATTTAAGTTGCACCGTACCAGCCCTAATACATACTAATGGCCCAGTACCCCATATTCCTGCAAGAGCTCTCACAAGACGACCCAAAGGACTCAACTGCATAGGCGTTAATTTCGGTGGGGACTGTGGGGACTGTGGGGACTGTGGGGACTGTGGGAACGCGTACCTACCAGATTTTGTCATGAGTCATTTTGTACCCACCACTTTTTTTGAAACCTTGAGCTCAATTTAGTTAAAAAAAAAGTCCATAACACATATAATTCTTGAGCGACAGATGCCAAAAAATCCACAACAATCTCTATCCCCACAGGGCAGGCACAGACACAGCCGCTCTGCTGCTGCGCAGGCTGCACACTTCTCTGTTCACAACACTGTCTGTCGGGACATTCTGCTTAACGTGAAAAAGCTTAACGTGGTTTAATGTACCTAAACAACGATCAATGATCACCAAATTTATCATGGCCATATCTTGTAATGAACACTTAAGCCTGTCAAAAGAACTAAACCGAAATCCAACGATTAGAGAAGTTATCTCACATTAACATTTTCTTCTTCATTGGCGCCTATGGCGAGGAAAAAGCTTGTACCTAAACAATGATCAATGATTACCAAAAAAATCTAACCAGAAATGTGTTGATGATTGATCGTTGTTTAGGCAGAAAGCACGTTAAGATTTTTCACGTAATGACTTATCAAGCCTATGAGAACCGTTGGGAGTCAACCCACAGCCACTCCGTTGCCCTGCTGAAAATGTAAAGCAGAAACGCGTCAGATGTCAGATAACGTCCATAATACATTTTTTGACGGTTTTCAGTGGTTATGAGGAGCAGTAGGAGAGAGAAATTTGGTAATCATTGATCATTGTTTACATACATTAAACCATGTTTTTATTCATTAGTAAGCTACAGGAAAGCGTCTTTCAAATATGACTTGCGCGAAAGAGAAAAAAAAAATTAATGTGTCATTGTACCCAGCACTTCTGGAAATGTACTTCCAAATGCGTCTCTGTCCTCAGCACATTTCAAACCAAACTGACGCCCATGCTCAATTGTAAGCCTTCTCCAAGTCCACAAAGCACATGAGACTGAAGTGAAGAGTAGGTCCACTGTTCCACAGCCAGGACGGATCTGCATAGTTCCTCCTGAATCCGAGGTTAGACAATTCTTCTGGAATGTAAGAGCCTGTAGCAGATCTCAGAGTTTTGGGGGTTAAAGATGTCATAAAGAGGTAGTCTTTCATTACCAGACCCTTCTCCACAACACTGGGAAGGGAAGGTCTGGCCAGTCCACACAATATTCCTAGGTAGGAGAGAAACATGCTCTGGTTTATTGGCATTACTTTAAACCAATCACTATCATCTTGGGCAGCGCTGGGTGCAGCAATGGTGTCTCTTCAAAAAAGCCCCGGATTTTTTCTTTTGGTGGAACATGTGCACATAGGGAGGCGAGGTCTGGAATTAAAATAACTGTTGAGTTTGTGATGAGAATTTTATTCTAGAAAAATAACTAATATTTGATTATCGTCCATATAGACTAATAAAGAGGACTTTCCACTGTCATTATGAAGTCTTTAACAGACTTCCCAGTGTCCAGAAATTATAGATCAATACAAAATCTTGTGGGCTGATAATGATTTCTTTGTATCTGTAGTCTCTTAATGGTCATTTTAAATATATATTTTGGCGTGTTGCATATAAATGTAATGAATTATTATAATTACGATTATTTTGTGGTTATTTTTTAAGACAGTTTGCATCAGATTTGATTCATTTATACACCTGTTTGTGGTCATTTTCATGAAACATCCTATTGTATATATTGCCAACTTCTTTCTTGTAATTAATGTTTATGTCTATTGCACCGATTAAAGTCAAAATGTCAAGGGGGTTTAACATATTACCAAATATTTCAGTCAGACAGGTGAACTAACAAGTTGTTATCCATTTTGGTCCAGTCCAGGCTGAGCAATGGACTCTGGAGCCAACAGGACGATGGAGATGGCGGCGCTCGGCCGGCCTTTTGGCCTCGGGATGTTGTACGACTGCCGCGAAGACGCAATCGTCCCTGGTAAGGATTCATAACTCTTCACCACCAAACTTTCATTGTAGTCATATTCAGCAACATTTTATCTCAGATCTTTTGATCAGTTTAGCTCGTTTTTATTGGTCATCCAGATTATTTAAATGTGATCAGTCACTGCTGCACCGGGAGGTATTTTACATTTCTGGAATTTGGATAAAAAGAGGAGGGACATCAGTTTCATCCTGACACAATGTCCTGGATATTCTGGAGAACTCACAGATCATTCTGTGAACAGTTATAAACTTCTTTCTACCAAAGAAGTAACACCAAATAAACTTGTATCCAAATGTACCACAGCCGCGCCAGGTGAGCCCAGCAAATTTGGCATGCCCCCAACACACTTGCCTGCAATCTGAACACAAATGATGCCCTATAAAACCAAATATAAAACAGATCCCCTCTCTTTTCCCTACAAAGCATAAATGGCTCTCTTTATTATCAGAATCAGAATCAAAAAGGGATTTATTGCCAAGTAAGTAAGTTATTTGCCTTGGTGGTCAGTGCATAAATAAACATAAATATATTAAACATTAGTAAGAATAAATATATATAAGATAAATACAGTAAACAATATGTACAACATAGCTGTTATCATACATGCTATTAGAGGAATTATATCACTGAACAAACAATTCTAAATTAGAGTTTTGTTAACAATTTAATCAGGAAGAATGATGAGAAGGGTGCGAAAACTTTCAAAATAAATTCAATTTGTATCTGTCTTTTAGGATGTAACAACACCTTCTGTCTGGCTGGTTTTGAAAGTTTAACTTAATTTTAGTTTTTCTTTTGCAGGAATGACACTGTGGGACCGAGATGACCTGATTAGTCATATTGGAGAAAGACCACAGAACTATAATGATTTTGAGATAGTTGCATCAGAATCAATTGCAGATAAAACTTCAGCACTAAATGTTGAAGCATCACTTAAGGCAAGTTTTTTAGGTGGACTGGTAGAGGTTGGAGGATCGGCCAAATATCTGAATGACAGTAAGACCTCTAAAAATCAGGCCAGAGTAACTCTGAAGTACAAAGCTACCACAACGGTCAAGGAACTGTCGATGGATCATCTTGGAAGAGGCAATATGAAGCATCCGTATGTCTTTGATAAAGGATTAGCAACACATGTAGTCACAGCTATTCTTTATGGGGCACAAGCCTTCTTTGTCTTTGACCGTGATGTGTCCGAAAAGGAAGATCATCAAGACATTCAGGGCAACTTGAAGGTGATGATCAAGAAGATTCCCAGCTTTGCAATAGAGGGTGAAGGTTCCCTGAGAATGGAAGACAAGGACAGAGAAAAGGTTGACAAATTCTCCTGCAGATTCTTTGGAGACTTTTCCCTTCAGAAATCTCCTACAACCTTTCAGGATGCTGTAGAAGTCTACCAAAGCCTGCCAAAACTGTTGGGAGCTAACGGAGAAAATGCTGTACCAATGAAGGTCTGGCTGTTGCCATTGACAACTTTAGATTCTTCTGCTGCTAAACTCGTCCGTCAGATAAGTATAAGATTAGTTCAAGAATCACAAAATGTCTTAGAGGACTTCAGTGAGCTAGAAATGAGGTGCAATGATGTACTGAAGACCACCACTGCACAGCAGTTCCCACAGATTGGCAAAAAGATTCAAAGTTTTAAAGAACTGTCCTCTGAGTTCAAGCTGGGCTTCCAACAAACCTTGGCAAAGAAACTACCGTCAATCCGAGGAGGAGGAGAAGAGGAGGATGGGCTCGCAGAGATCCTGAAGAAGAGACATTCTTCTCCTTTCAACAGCAAAAACCTGAACGAGTGGATGGACTGTAAAAAGAGAGAAACTGACACATTGATGTCTTTCACCAACATGATGAAAAACACCAAGATCGTCGCATCTCAAACAGACCTGTACACAGAAAGTCTCAGAGCAGACCATGCTGTGTGTTTTGTCTTCACCTCACTGGGACGTGATGAACCGTACCTCTCAGCTTTATCAAACTACTTAAAACAAACAACAGACGACCCTCAGGATGCACATACTCATGATGTAGAGAAGGAACAATGGTACGCCTCAAGAGAAGTAGTACAAGAAATGAGGCATAAAGCAAAGCTCTTCAGTGACTTTGCAGAGGCCAACGAAGAGAACAAGAACATTAAGTTCCTGATAGTGGGTTCAACAAATGAGACACAGAAAGGTTCAAGCATCTACCTTTATGAAGACGGCTTTCCTGTCAGTGAGAACTTTGAGCCGCCTTCAAAGCCTGAAACAGTGACAGTAAGTGATATAAACCATAACAGTGTGACGCTGAAGGTTTCTCCACCCAGATTTGGAGCAGAGATCATCACCTCTTACTCTGTTGAGTACTGTGTCAGTGGAGAGGATGGATGGAAAAAGAAGACAGAATCAAAAGCTGAAGAAGTCACAGTGAGCGATCTGAGTCCTAACACAGAGTATATGTTCAGATGCAGAGCAGTGACCTCAGTAGGGGTTGGGCCAGCCAATGAAGTCACTGGTTCCACTAAAACTTTACCTTGCAGCCCTCCTGGAAAACCCCGAGTTGAACCGAACTCAAGTGAGATATCAGTTAGCTGGGAGAAACCTGCTGGGCTTGGACAAGATGTCCACAGTTTGAGTTACATCGTGGAGTACGCCAAAACAGACAACGGGATGAAAGAGGAAGATCTCGAATGGAACGAAATGATGGCAGGAGCTGAAAAGGCAATAATATCTGAGCTTCAGTCAGAGACAGAATATGTTGTCAGGGTCAGATGTGATTGTGGTGAAGCTGGAAGAAGCAAAGAAAGCATCGCTGTTAACGTCCGTACAACAAAGTTTACGCTAACAGAATCCCTCAGAAGTACAAGCGAAAGGATGAATTCTGATTCACCATCAGTTTACAAACTGACTCTGACAGAAGAGGATATGAACATCAGTGGATGTCGAAGAGTCAGTTTTGGCAAAGAAAGCAGAAGGCAGAATCGCACTATAATGCTTTTTGGGGTGACCGGATCAGGAAAGTCTACTCTGATCAATGCAATGATCAACTACATAGTTGGTGTAGAGTGGAAGGACAGTTTCAGATTCAAATTAATTGACAAGCATCAGTCAAGATCACAAGTTGAAAGTCAGACCTCTGAAGTCACTGTGTACAAAATCAACCACCAGGATGGTTTTAAGATCAACTACTCACTGACCATTGTTGACACTCCAGGCTTTGAAGATACAGGAGGCATAGAAAGAGACGAGGAGATAATTGAACATCTGCGCAGTCTCTTCTTTGCTGAGTGTTTGAATGAAATTGACACTGTGTGTTTCTTAGCTCAGTCTGCTTTAACAAAACTCACACCATCAAAGAAATATTTGTTGTATTCTGTGCTCTCAATCTTTAGTGAAGATGTGGCAGAAAACATCCGGGTTCTGGTGACATCTGCAGATGGCCAGCAACCACCAGTTCTAAAGGCAATCACTGATTCAGGTGTCTCATGTCCTAAAACAAAAGACGGACTTCCAGTTCACTTCAAATTCAATAATTCAATGTTGTTTGCAGACAACAAATTATCTGCAGAAGACAGCATGAATAAGCATGATGATGAAGATGGAGGATTTGATCAGATGTTTTGGAACATGGGAACAAAAGGCATGAAGAGGTTCTTTGTTGCTTTGAATGTCATAGACACCAAAAGCTTGACAATGACGAAAAAAATCCTCAGAGAAAGAAAGCAGCTTGAGAATTCATATGAAGATTTGCAGAAGCAGGTTAAAACTGGGCTAGCCAAGCTTGAAGAGATAAGAGGGACAACTGAATATTTTCATGTGCTGGATGAGGTGTACACACTGATAAAGAGATCTAGAGAGTGTTTCAACAAACTTGAAGAGAAAACACTGAATCCAGATCCTCTCTCCACTTACAAGTACATTGACATGCTTATTGAGGGAGAGAGATCTGAGGCAAAGCCAGGCTGGGAGCAACGAGTTCTGTCCCTGGAAGCCATACAAAAACCATATCCATGTTTTTTTCATACTTAAGGAAAATGTTTAAATCTAGACCCTAACAAGACCTAAACAGATAACCATCAACACAAAGAGGAGATCCATTCTGACACAGATAATAAAGAAAAAACGGGACACAGAGTATTGATACTGAGATACTTAGACATACATGACTGTCCAAGAAAAACTCAATCCTAGATAAAGCCTTTTCATTTGTACAAAAGTATTCCTGCAGAGTTATTCTGCATGTGCTGTTCACCAAGAAGGGAAACACAAATTAACATGTGTGATGATACATATTTAAGTGTGACCACATTTTGTTTTGGGACCATTAAAGGTGCACTATGAGTTCCTGCATGGCCACTTCTGTTGACGTTCAAAGTAAACCACGCAGAGCAAGCTCGCCCCTCCCCACATGTTACCATAACTGTCATGACTAACAGGCTCAGGGCCGTTTTACGTTTATGTTTACAGCATGTGAAGTAAAAAAAATAATTTGGAGTGGGCCACCAGAGTGCACGCACCACTCTATTTGTTTTCCGCGGCGCGCAACAAAGCAGAAACAGGAAGCATGGGCATGTTCGAGGGCAAAGTGCTGCCAGGACTCTCAGAGTTACTGCAAGTCTCTCTTGTAAACTTAGTGGGTTAAGATGAGTACTTTTATGGTGAATGAAAGCTCCGACCAAGTAGATCATCGAATCAAATTCAAGCATTGACGGCAATGTTGCTGACAGTTCTGCCTTATATCTTCTTCTTCTAGTCTGTAGAAATAGCAAAGTCGGCAGCCTTTCCTCATTAGCCCCACCTCTGTTCAGGAGAAGACTGCAACTAGTGTCGCGACCACAACGCTTGAGTATAAACAGTAACGCCGCTCCCATGACACCACACTGGCACTCGATAGGTCGGCTGCAGCGAGTATACTGAACGTTTAACTGTCACCCACAACCATGTTGTTGGGGATTGACTGGAACGTGGTTTGTTGTATTTTGGTGCACAGCCTGTGCCCCTAGTGTTTGCTTGATGTTTACAACCCCTGTGTTGTCTCCAGAGACCGGGCTTTTTCACAGTGTGTTCAGGGGGCAGGCAGCTAGCGGATCAAGGAGAGATGACTGTGACTTGAGGCAAAAATGAAATCGCGCTGAAACCATCGTGATAGTGCACCTTTAACTTTCTGTCACCATTCTCTCATATCTCTGCAAACCTGAACATTTGTATTTACATTGTTTAATTCAGGTTTTCGAACCACAATATCAGCTTCTTGTTACATTTTTTACATTTGATCTACTCTTCAATTTATTTGATGTGTATTCATTAACATGTTATTGTCCTGTCCTCTTGAATCATAAAGAAATGTTTTTTTGAAAATACATTTTAATCAGAAATACAAATTTTAATATAAGGAGGTTCACATAAAGGTTTAAATATACTTTAGAGTGAAAAATCGTTACAGAGTACATTGATGTTAAAATGTTTACAGGTTGTCAGGATGGTCTGAAATGTCTTTGGCTGTAGGTTTGTTGGTAAATGTGAGATGTTTGAGTTACACACGTCTCTTCTTACAAGGAAATTAATTTGGCAACGTACACGTGACGTCAACCAGTTCTCACTCCCGCTTGGTCATTGGCTCTCAGAGTGCATGTGGGACTGCTGGGATTGGTTGAAGTCGCGGGAAACTCCGGTTATTGGTCAAATTTGCGAGTCGCACCAAAGTCGTGGTGATTGGTTGAATACGCGTGAATTGGCACGATCGCAGCATTGCGAAATCCTGGAGGGACTGTGTAATGTCCGATTGATCCCAAAGTGTGGGAATTTACAACAAGCGAGTGGGCGTATATCTATCATGCTGCTGACGCCAAACTGGAAGTAATCAAACATCCGAGGGTGAAGAAGTAGAAGTGAGATATACACAGACGGTAACAAAAATTTCTAACTGAAGAGACGATGACATTTAGGAACTCGTTAGACAAGTTCAGGACGCGTCAAGAGACTCTTTGTTTGCGACTAAATAAGGAACCGGCTTGGAGAACGTGGTGTAATCCACATCATGTCCTGCCTCCTGCAGGCTCTACCCAGGCGCAACAGATTCTCACTCCCATCTCGTAAAATACGGACACTTGGTCAGGTGCCTTTGTTGTTGTTGTTGACTTTAAAAGTCTCCTTTATCGTCATATAACACACTTTATCTAAACGCCCATGGTCGGGACTATTGGCGCCCCAATTGATGCAGTTATGTTAAGGAAAAGCTTGCGGGTGGGCTTACGTTTCCGTGACACGCGGGAATAACGGGCCGGTTAAAGACACGCGGGACACAAACCCCGGTCTCCTGGGTCAAAGTCCTGTGTTTGACCCATCCACCCCCCCCAACCAGCCTCCTACGTGGAATTTTGCCCTTACATACTACTCGCTAAACCCAGTGTAGCTGCTGCTCTCCCCGGTACGTTCTACAAACACGCTGAAGGGCGCTTCTTTTATCGCTTCAGACGCTGACAACCACTGTCCAAACGTCCATATTTTACGAGTTCGGAGTGAGAACGAGTTGCCAGGCGCCACCACCCCTCTCCTAAACCAAGCGGAGTATATTCAGTAAGTGAGAACGCGTCTGACACGGACAGTCTACTGCTGGGCGCGACATGTTAGAAAGGGACACACGGGACTAGATTCTTTGGACTCCTGATTCTGATAACCCCTTTCCTGCCAGGTTCACCAGCTGCTCCTTGGCTGGTTAGGTTTGCATTCTCTGTTTGCCAACCTGGTTCTGACCTTTTGATTTTTTATGGGATTAAAGATTTTGGGACTTTCTCTTAATGTACTGTCTTGAGTTGAGCTTTTGGGTGACTGGAAACATTACAAACTGGTGTGGTTTGTGTATGGCCCACGAAAGGCAACCCTGTGTGTTACAATGACAAAACAGTGGGTCAAATAAACCTTGAACTCTGACTCCTTTTTGAGTTATTGATTAGGGGGGTGAGGAAAGGAAGGATTTAGGAAGAAGTATTATAAGATTAAAGAAGAGAGAGAGCGAAAGAAGATTGTAAAGGTCATCCTCGTCCATACTATCAGTATTTTATTTGGTGTTTTGTTCTCCTTTTAGATTTTTGTCTGGTGTTTTATCTTTGCTCTATTTACTTGACTGTATTCAATTTTATTTCTTTGACTGAAGCCCTTTGTAACTGGTGTCTGTGAAAGGTGCCATATAAAAACACTCTGCTTCCTATAACGTGCATGTGCCTGTATACTGAGAGGTGGAGCAACACTGAAAGGGAAGAGCTTCTACGTCACATTTCCCATTTCCTCAGATGAAAGATAGTCTCAGATACTCCAGTGCTGTGGTGGAAAAATCCCTCCAATCTCAAAATCCATCAGGTTTTGTCAACAAAACAGCAGAATCTGCACCAACAGCTGGTGAGTATCTGCTCAAATTAGTTACTCTAACCAGATTTTGACTTTCTTTTTACGTGTACATAAATGTAAAAAATGTAAAAAAAGAAAAACATTTTTATCAGAACAACATGTACATGATGGATCTAAAAAAACAGAGGTTTTCAGTCTTATAATCTGTGTAATTTTGATTCAGATTCAGGATGTTACACTAATTTAAGCATGCTTACTAGGACAAGCGCTGTTACTGGAGATGTCCTCTTGGGTGGGGTTGGATCTGGGGATGACTGTCTGGTGCCTCCAATACGACACATCATCAGTTCATCATGAGAAACAGCATACAGTATGTGGCTCCTACACAGTCCATTTATGATAAAAATAACAGAGTAAAACATTTCCCCAAGAGGGATTAATAAAGTATACAATAGTAATATTAATGATGAGATGTGTGGACTAAGGCCTTTCAGTTCGTTCACCCTCACCAAAGGCTCTGAACGATGAAATGACTCAGCAGCTCCTCTCTGTTAGTAAACGCCCTCTAGTTTGTGATTAAGCTGCACAGATAAAGGTTATCAGCCGAAGCAGCAGCAACAGTTGTAGTATCAGATGAGGTGTTTGAGGCAGTGTGTTGTAGCAGCCACCAGAGGGAAGCATTGAACAGGTTTTAATCCTGAGAGCAGCTGTCAATGGACAATGTCCAGATTCTTAGCTTGAAAGGTTTATTTCTGGACAGAAATATTATATCAGAATCAGATTTATAGGCCAAGTATTCTTACATACACAAGGAATTTGACTTAGGTTTTAACTCTCTATACATAGACAAATAGACATGTAGTAGTAAACATTCAGTAGACAAATAGTAATATAGACACATACTGTACAATAGAGACAACAATAATATAGGCACATATCAACATAATGTACAAATATACAAAAAAGACATAATATCAAGGCAAATACACATGGAGTGGGATGTAGAGTGCAAAAAGTAATAGTGCAAAGTAGTGTGCAAGATGCATATTTGCGGTCCTTAAAGTGCAGCCTCCGGTACTGCAGCACCAGTTGTAGTAGGAGGTGGTGTTTGAGGCAGTGTGTTGTAGCAGCCACCAGAGGGAAGCATTGTACAGGTTTTAATCCTGAGAGCAGCTCAACACTGGACAACAAAAATAAGCAGATATACATATAGTATATATTTTGTAAAGACAAGTTGTGTGAAAATAGATATATGTACACATAAAACAACTTTTGTTGATGAAAATCTAAACAAAGGTTGCAGTGTAGTTAGTAGTGTGAAGTACAGTATGTTCAGTTAAATGATTTGGTATAAACTTTATTCTCTTTGTGTTTTAACCATGAAAATAGAATGAGAGTAGAAGGAACATTTGAACATTGAACTGTTTTTTGTGATTATTTGAAGAGTTCAAAAGAAAATGGCGCTCAGCATTGTGCGTTGACCTTAGAAACAGAATGAGTTAGCCCCCTACAATGGTTACTGTTCTTTGCAATGGCAAGTCAACTTTATTTATATAACACTGCTTTACAGAAACAAAGAGGAAGACAAACGCGTTAAGATAAGATAAGCCTTTATTGTCTCCTACAGGAGAAATTCATCTTGGGCATTTGAGAGAAACGAAATGGCGACACATCACACATAAACTCACAATAAACATACAGTTAACCTACATAGAAACATAATCATACATTATCTCATCCAATGCTTCGATGAAAATCTAATAAACCACACACAAGACCCCCCTACTTTTCCTCATAATCACAGAAGAACAGAAGAGAATCCACAACCCATCCTCCCCCTCGTATTGCACTTAACTTTGATAGTGATTGCACATTTCCTGTTAACTCATGCTGTGGTCAATAACTTCTGTATTGCACAATGCCGAATTGCTGAATTAATATATATATATATATATATATATATATATATATATATATATATATATATATATATATACAGTACAGGCCAAAAGTTTGGACACACCTTCTCATTCAAATGCGTTTCCTTTTATTTTCATGACTATTTACATTGTAGATTCTCACTGAAGGCATCAAAACTATGAATGAACATGGAATTATGTACTTAACAAAAAAGTGTGAAATAACTGAAAACATGTCTTATATTTTAGATTCTTCAAAGTAGCCACCCTTTGCTTTTTTATTAATAAGGGAAATAATTCCACTAATTAACCCTGACAAAGCACACCTGTGAAGGTAAAACCATTTCAGGTGACTACCTCATGAAGCTCATTGAGAGAACACCAAGGGTTTGCAGAGTTATCAAAAAAAGCAAAGGGTGGCTACTTTGAAGAATCTAAAATATAAGACATGTTTTCAGTTATTTCACACTTTTTTGTTAAGTACATAATTCCATATGTGTTCATTCATAGTTTTGATGCCTTCAGTGAGACTAAAGAAACACATTGAATGAGAAGGTGTGTCCAAACGTTTGGCCTGTACTGTATATATATATATATGGTGTTTTAAAAACATGGAAACAACAAAATTAGGATGTTGTAATTTCTGTTGCATTTGTTTCTAACCTGTCTGATCGTCCGTTTCTCTACAGTGATGTCAACCTTGTTCCCAGATCTCAGATATTAACTAGGTGAGTACAAAGTTAATGTGACTGATACAAATTATGGACAAAACTACCCAAATAAAATGCAAGTTTTAATAAATTAGAATGATCCTTGAGGTAGTCTGCAGACTACAAGTATCCATCCATCCATCATCATCTGCTTATCTGGTATTGTTGAAGTTCAACACTGAATTGAATATAAAAGGCACCACTAAAATAAGAATGATGGTTAAATTGATGCAGTTTTCTACTGATATTTCCTTTAACTAACAAAAACTCTGATTTTTTTTTATATTGTAGTTTATATACATTGCAATCTCCACCTTAAGGTAAATAATATATATAATTAATGATGAATAATGTTTATGTATGTTGCACCAAATTAAAGTCAAATTGTGAGTGTGGTTTAACATATCACAAATATTTCAGTCAGAGAAGTTAACTAACAAGCTGTTGTCCAATATTGTCCAGTCCAGGCTGAGCAATGGACTCTGGAGCCAGCAGGACGATGGAGGTGGCGGCGCTCGGCCGGCCTTTTGGCCTCGGGATGTTGTACGACTGCCACTATGACTCAATCATCCCTGGTAAGGATTCTTAACGCTGCACAACCATACTTTCAGTGTAGTCATATTCAATAACGTTTTTTAACAAAGATCTTTGATCAGTTTAGCTCGTTTATTATGGTGATCCAGATTATTTTAATGTCATCACTTACTGCACCAGGAGGTATTTTACTTTTTACGTAATTGGGATAATAGATCTTTATTTCAGGCTCACAATAGGTCCATAGCAGGAAATACACAACAAAAATATAAAATACATACAAACACAATACATCTGTCACTTCAAGAATTTGTGTGCATGCTGTCTTACCATTTCATTTCATTTCATTTATTTGTATAGCACAAGTAAACACAACAGAAGTTGACCACTGTGCTTCACATCAGGGGTGGAGCCAGACGATATAAACATTCAGGGCTTAGCCCAAACCTAGGGGGTCCGGGAGCATGCTCCCCCAGTGAAGATTTTTTTCCTAATTACGACAGCTAAATGCACTATTTTAAACGCACTACTTAAACTCAATTGTACAATTCAATTGTCTCGAGAGATCATCCATATAACCATCCATTGTTTACATGAAAAGGGGTTTGACAGTGCCGTATTTAACCTGCATTGTCTGATTGGCATATCAAAAACCTAATTTTCTTATTATATACCTTGGGACACCTCTACATAATAATTTCATATATCATTTTTCATGATTACTTCTGTCGAAGGACTTGGATGCATCAATAAAACACATAAATACAGGGGAATTTTGGCTTCTATATTTTGCAACAATTTCCTTTAAAGCATAAATACACATATCAGTGTCAAAAGGTTTGTTCTCACGACTGATAACCAATTTTGATTAAAAAGAAAGCATATCATTTCTTTTTAATCAAAATTGGTTATCAGTGGTGAGAACAAACCTTTTGATACAGTCGACCACAACATATTACTTGACATATTGGAAAACTGGGTTGGTCTTTCTGGCTCAGTACTAAAGTGGTTTGAATCCTATTTAAAGAATAGGGACTACTTTGTGTCTATAGGTAATTATACATCTGAGCATACAAATATGACATGCGGAGTTCCCCAAGGCTCAGTTCTGGGGCCTCTTCTGTTCAACATCTATATGCTTCCACTGGCTCAGATTATGGAAAACAACAAAATAAGTTACCATAGTTATGCGGATGACACACAAATTTACATAACCTTATCACCAGCGAATTATAGCCCAATACAACAACTGAATATGTGCATTGAACAAATTAACGACTGGATGTGCCAGAACTTTCTTAAATTAAATGAAGAAAAAACTGAGGTGGTTGTTTTTGGAGCAAAAGAGGAACGATTAAAGGTCAGCACTCAGCTTCAAACGACAATGTTAAAAACAACAGACAAAGCCAGAAATCTTGGTGTATTCATGGACTCAGACCTGAATTTTAAAAGTCACATTAAGACAATTACAAAATCAGCCTATTATCACCTTAAAAATATATCAAGGGTTAAAGGACTTATGTCTCAGCAGGATCTGGAAAAAATCTTCAGTAGACTTGACTACTGTAACGGTGTCTTTACAGGTCTCCCTAAAAAATCAATCAGACAGCTGCAGCTGATTCAGAACGCTGCTGCTCAAGTCCTCACTAAAACCAAGAAAGTGGATCACATCACTCCAGTACTGAAGTCTCTACACTGGCTTCCAGTGCCTCAAAGAATTGATTTCAAAATACTTTTACTGGTTTATAAATCACTAAACGGTTTAGGGCCAAAATACATTTCTGATCTGCTACTACACTATGACCCACCCAGACCTCTCAGGTGGTCTGGGACAGGTCTACTACACTATGACCCACCCAGACCTCTCAGGTGGTCTGGGACCGGTCTACTTGTTGTCCCCAGAGTCAGAACTAAACAGGGGGAAGCAGCGTTCAGTTTTTATGCTCCACATATCTGGAACAAACTCCCAGAAAACTGCAGGTCCGCTGCAACTCTCAGTTCTTTTAAATCCAGGCTGAAGACATATCTTTTTAATGTTGCCTTTCTTTAAATAACCTATTTTTAACTGCTCTTTCTTTAAAATTCTTATACTGCACTGTACATTTTATTCTTGTCTTTTAATGATCTTAAATTGTTGTTAATGCTTTGAAATTGTTTCTAATTGTTTTCTAACTGTTTTTAATGTTTCATGTTTCATGTAAAGCACTTTGAATTGCCTTGTTGCTGAAATGTGCTATACAAATAAAGCTGCCTTGCCTTGCCTTGCCTTCTGAACTTGTAAGCAATATTCTCTCCAGAAAGAATACTTGCAAGGGAAAAAGGGCTGTAGTTATCCATGCTATTTAACTTAGTAGCCTTAGCCTTGATGACTAATACTACAGACGCAATAGAATCAGGTGGGACACCATGAACTAAAAGACCATAAAACACATGGACAGCAGAAGGCAGAGCCTATAACTGTCATTCTTTAGATGTTCTGCAGTGACGCAGTCTATACCACAAGCCTTGTTATTCTCCAGCATCATCATAATTTCCCTGAGGGTATCAAGAAAGCATTCTGATTCATCATTATAGCATCATACACATCATATTGATTACTGACACAATGTCCTGGATATTCTGGAGAACTCACAGATCTTTTTGCGAATAGTTTCAAACTTCTTTTGAACTTCTTTGTACCGAAAAAATCACCCCCAATGAGTGTTGGGGGTTATTGTGTCCGCACACTTGACTGCGATCTGCACCGTTCTGCACCGTTCAAGAACACAAATGATGCCCTATAACACCAATGATAAGACTCAGAGATAAAACTGATCACCCTCTTTTCTCTACAAAGCATAAAGGGCTCTCTTTATTATCAGAATCAGACAGGGATTCATTGTCAAGTAAGTAACACAAGGAATCTGCTTGGTGGTCGGTGCATATATTAACATAAACATAAACATTTATATGAATAACAAATAACTACAGGAATCAATTTGTACAACAAACTGTTATCATATATGCTCTTAGAGAACTTATATCACTGAACAAACAACATTTATTAAGGAAGTTTCCAAGTATGATGAGGATGCTGAGACTTTCGAAATAAATTCAGTTTGTATCTGTCTTTTAGGACGTAACAACACCTTCTCCTGTCTGGCTGGTTTTGAAAGTTTAACTTCATTTTTGTTTGTTTTTTGTTGCAGGAATGACACTGTGGGACTGTGATGACCTGAAATATAACATTAGAGAAAGACCGCAGAACTATAATGATTTTGAGATAGTTGCATCTGAATCAATTGCAGATAAAACTTCAGCACTAAATGTTGAAGCATCACTTAAGGCAAGTTTTTTTAGTGGACTTGTAGAGGTTGGAGGATCGGCCAAATACCTGAAAGACAATAAGACTTCCAAAAATCAAGCCAGAGTAACACTGAACTACAAAGCTACCACAAAGGTCAAGGAACTGTCAATGAATCATCTTGGAAGAGACAATGTGAAGTATCCGTATGTCTTGGATAAAGGATTAGCAACACATGTAGTCACAGCTATTCTTTATGGGGCACAAGCCTTCTTTGTCTTTGACCGCGATGTGTCCAAAAACGAAGATCATCAAGACATTCAGGGCAACTTGAAGGTGGTGATCAAGAAGATACCCAAAATTACAATAGAGGGTGAAGGTTCCCTGAAAATGGAAGACAAGGACAAAGAAAATGTTGACAAATTCTCTTGCAGATTCTTTGGAGACTTTTCCCTTCAGAAATCTCCTACAACCTTTCAGGATGCAGTAGAAGTCTACCAAAGCCTCCCAAAATTGTTGGGAGCCAACGGAGAAAACGCCGTCCCAATGAAGGTCTGGCTGTTGCCATTGACAACTTTAGATTCTTCTGCTGCTAAACTTGTCCGTCAGATAAGTGCAAGGTTAGTTCACGAATCACAGAGAGTCCTGGAGGACTTCAGTGAGCTGGAAATTAGGTGCAATGATGCACTGAAGACCACCACTGCACAGCAGTTCCCACAGATTGGTGAAAAGATTAAAAAAGTTAGAGAACTATGCTTTGAGTTCAAGCTGGACTTCCAACAAACCTTGGCAAAGAAACTTCCGTCAATCCGAGGAGGAGGAGAAGAGGAGGATGGGCTCACAGAGATCCTGAAGAAGAGACATTCTTCTCCTTTCAACAGCAAAAACCTGAACGAGTGGATGGACTGTAAAGAGAGAGAAATTGACACATTGATGTCTTTGACCAACATGATGAAAAACACCAAGATCATCATATCTCAAACAGACCTGTACACAGAAAGTCTCAGTGCAGACCATGCTGTGTGTTTTGTCTTCACCTCACTGGGACGTGATGAACCGTACCTCTCAGCTTTATCAAACTACTTAAAACAAACAACAGACAACTCTCAGGATGCACATACTCATGATGTAGAAGAGGAAAAATGGTACGTGTCAAAAGAAGTAGCAGAAGTGAGGCATAAAGCAAATCTCTTCAGTGACTTTGCAGAGGCCAACAAGGAGAACAAGAACATTAAGTTCATGACAGTGGGTTCAACAAATGAGACACAGAAAGGTTCAAGCATCCGTTCAACGTTCGGCTTTTCTCTCAGTGAGAGCTTTGAGCCACCTTCAAAGCCTGAAACAGTGACAGTAAGTGATATAAACCACAACAGTGTGACGCTGAAGGTTTCTCCACCCAGATTTGGAGTAGAGGACATCACCTCCTACTCTGTTGAGTACTGTGTCAGTGGAGAGGATGGATGGAGAAAGAAGACAGCATCAAAAGCTGAAGAAGTCACAGTGAGCGATCTGAGTCCTAACACAGAGTATATGTTCAGATGCAGAGCAGTGACTTTAGTAGGTGTTGGGCCAGCCAATGAGGTCAGTGGTTCCACTAAAACTTTACCTTGCAGCCCTCCTGGAAAACCTCGAGTTGAACCACATTCAAGTGAGATATCAGTTAGCTGGGAGAAACCTGCTGGGCTTGGACAAGATGTCCACATTTTGAGCTACATCGTGGAGTATGCCAAAACAGACAACAAGATGAAAGAGGAAGATCTCCAGTGGAACAAAATGATGGCAGGAGCTGAAAAGGCAATAATATCAGAGCTTCAGTCAGAGAAAGAATATGTTGTCAGGGTCAGATGTGATTGTGGTGAAGCTGGCAGAAGCAAAGAAAGCATCGCTGTTAATGTCCACACAACAAAGTTTACGCTAACAGAATCCCTCAGAAGTACAAGCGAAAAGATGAATTCTGATTCACCATCAGTTTACAAACTGACTCTGACAGAAGAGGATATGAACATCGATGGATGTCGAAGAGTCAGTTTTGGCAAAGAAAGCACAAGGCAGAATCGCACTATAATGCTTTTCGGGGTGACCGGATCAGGAAAGTCCACTCTGATCAATGCAATGATCAACTACATAGTTGGTGTAGAGTGGAAGGACAATTTCAGATTCAAATTAATTGATGAGGATCAGTCCAGATCACAAGCTGAAAGCAAGACCTCTGAAGTCACTGTGTACAAAATCAATCACCAGGAGGGTTTTAAAGTCAACTACTCACTGACCATTGTTGACACTCCAGGCTTTGAAGATACAGGAGGCATAGAAAGAGACGAGGAGATCATTGAACATCTGCGCAATCTCTTCTCTGCTGAGTTTTTCAGTGAAATTGCCGCTGTGTGTTTCATAGCTCAGTCTGCTTTAGCACGACTCACACCATCACAGAAATGTTGGTTTGATTATCTGCTCTCAATCTTTGGCAAAGACGTAGCAGAAAACATCCGGGTTCTGGTGACATCTGCAGACGGCCAGCAACCACCAGTTCTAAAGGCAATCGCTGCTTCAGGTGTCCCATGTCCTAAAACAAAAGACGGTCTGCCGGTTCACTTCAAATTCAATAATTCAATGTTGTTTGCAGACCACACATCATCTGCAGCAGACGGCATGAGTGAGTATGATGAAGATGAAGATGGAGGATTTGATCAGATGTTTTGGAACATGGGAACAAAAGGCATGCAGAGGTTCTTTGTTGCTTTAAATGTCATAGACACCAAAAGCTTGACAATGACCAAAAACGTCCTCAGAGAAAGAAAGCAGCTTGAGAAGTCATATGAAGATTTGCACAAGCAGGTTAAAACTGGGCTAGCCAAGCTTGAGGAAATAAGAGGGACAATTGGAATACTTAGAAAACATGAGGCAGAGATCAGCAGAAATGAAAACTTTGTGTGTGAATTCACTGTAAGGAAGCCTGTTAAAGTGTTTATTTCTGGATCTTACAAGTACAGGTGGGAGTATTGGGAGGTAAAGGAAAAAATAACAATAATAGAGCTGAAAAAGAAGTACCCAAAAGCCGCAAAGACTAAGACACCTGTTTTGGCATTGATTGACGAACTGTGGGATGAATGTATCCGTGTGAAGGCTGAGGTGTTCACACTGATAGAGAGATCCACTGAGTGTCTAAACAAACTTAAAGAGAAAACACTGAAGCCAGATCCTCTCTCCATTGCAGCATACATTGACATGCTTATCGAGGAAGAGAAATCTGAAGCCAAGCCCCCCCAGGCAACGAGTACTTCATTATCAGGTACTCAAGGTATGAGTACCTTGAGTACCTGATATTCATACAAAGTCCTTGAGAGACATACAAAGACAACATCAAGGATTTATTTCACGCTTCAGGAAGATGTTTCAATTATAAAATCCAGACCATAACAAGACCTAAACAGATTACCACCAAGACAAAGAGTAGATATATTCTGAGACAGATAATAAAAACAGGACAGAGAGTCTTGATACTTAAAGATGGAAACTTTAATTACTTTTACCAAGAAAAGCTCAATCATAAATGTGTCTGATATGAAGAACCAAGTTTTTTTTACACAAATGTAGTGCTGCAGCAGTAATTTTGGTGTGATGATAAATATGTAATAAGAAGACCAAAACAAGACAAAGCAGAGATCCATTATAACACATATTTTAAAGAACAAAAAGGACAGTCTCGATACTGAGAGACTAAGGGCCCTATTTTAACGTTCTGAAACGCAAGTATCGAACGTGAAACGCAAGTAGCTTTGTGGGCGGATCTTGGGTTGCTATTATACCGGCGGGATAAATGACTCTTGCGCCCGACGCAAATCTAAAATGGGTTGGTCTGAAGTAGCTAGGTGTGGTGTGGGCGTAACGTGCAATAAACCAATCAGAGCGCCATCTCACATTCGCTTTAAGATCAGGCGCGCTTGTTCCTTGGCACTCCATCTCCATCCACCCGCTCCACCAGGAGCGCATCGCGCATTATGCCACTCCTGGACCAGATACCGCCGGAGTGTCCAATCCCGCCATAGTTCAACATTACGTCTCCTTAAGTCCTCTAATATTTCTTCATTTATGTCATCAACACATCCATGATTCATGGAAATGTTGTGTAAAACACAACAAGTCACAAAATAAGCTGAAACTTTTTGAGGACTGTACTGTAAAGTGCCTACTGATGGATCCAAACACCTGAAGTGCACTTTCAATAATATTTTTCCTTGTAATTATGTATGGTTTGCAAAAATGGGAACTGCTGCGTCCGTGTAGATGAGAGAAGCAAAGTGTGTGCACGTTGTGCACATGCTACATTATGGCCGAGCATGCGCCCCTAAAATAGTATCTGAATAACTGCACCACTGACTTTAGACCAGGTTTTTCCTGGTCTGTGGCGGAATTGTTTTCTGAAACTGCAAAATAGCATCAGGGAACGTTTGCGCCTGAACACACCTCCTCTTTTCGCTGAACCGCCCCCGGGAGCGCAAATACATTCCCTAATTTACCGACGTGCGTCTGTGGAGGGAAAAGTCCGCTGTGCGTCAGTTGCAAAATAGGAATGACACATGCGTCGGTGTACAAAGGCAAATGCGCTGAGTGCAAGATAGGGCCCCGAGACTTTAATGACATTGACCAAGAAATGCTCAAACATTCGTAAATGTGTCCAAGATAAATACATTTTGCACAAACAAACCAAAATTGGCCACTTCGATAGGGACAACGAAGAGGTGGCCATCAAGGCTGTGGTCTCTGCAGATCACCAGCCCCTCACACTCTCCACCGACATGTGTGTGGCACTGAGCAGGATTAATGCACGCAAGGCTGCTGGTCTTGATGGTATCCCCGGACGCGTACTCAGGGCCTGTGCTGTGCAGCTGACTGAGGTTTGGACTGACATATTCAATCTGTCACTAGCCCAGGCAGCTGTCTAAATGACTTCTTCTAAATGAGGGCGCACTTCCAACTCTGTGTGGAATACCTGCAGAACAGGGACATGTAAGTAGTTCTATACAATTTATTTTGTAGATTAGGGTGAATTTGTGTGTTGTAGCAGTGTTATGCCAGTATGCTAACAGTAAGCCCCCTAGCCCCCTGGTTTCGGCTAGTGATGTAGAAAGCCGTGCAGATTTTGACCAGCTCACCCGGAGACTGAAGGCAGGACACATTCAAAAAACGTATCTCACTCAAAACAGCATGGATGTTTTTTTTCAAAGTTTGTATGCATGCGTGTGGAAGCACCAGAGACACAAAATAACACCCCAAATCCCAAAAAAAGTGATTTCTTCATAAAACGGGCACTTTAAAACCACCTCCATCGTGCCGGTGCCAAAACACTCCACTGCAACAAGCCTTAACGACTTCCGTCCAGTCCATCGTTATGAAGTGCTTCGAGAGGCTGATCCTGGCCCATCTCAAGACCTGCTTACCACCTTCACTGGACCCCTTCCAATTCGCCTACCGTCAGGAGCACAGAGGATGCCATCTCTACGGCACTTCACTCTGCCCTGTCCCACCTTGACAATAACAACACCTATACGAGAATGCTGTTCATTGACTTTAGTTCAGCATTCAACATCATCATCCCCTCCAAACTGATCACCAAACTCAGTGAACTGGGCATCAATACCTCCCTCTGTAACTGGATTCTGGACTTCCTAACCAACAGACAACAACAACAACCTCTACAATCACCCTGAACACCAGTGTACCACAGGGATGTGTGCTGAGCCCTCTCCTTTACTCCCTCTTCAACTATGACTGCAAACCTGTACATGGCTCTAACCCCATTGTAAAGTTTGCAGATGACACTAAGGTGATTGGTCTCATCAGCAACAACGATGAGACGGCCTATAGAGAGGAGGTCTAGCACCTATCCTCGTGGTGCACTGACAACAACCTGGCTCTCAACACCAAGAAGTCCAAAGAGCTCATTGTGGACTTCAGGAAGTCTAAAGCTGGCACACACACCCCAATTCTCATCAACGGGACTGAGGTGGAGCATGTCACCAGCTTCAAGTTTCTGGTGCCCACATCTCTGAGGACCTCTCTCGGACCCTCAACACCTCTACCCTGATCAAGACGGCTCACCCCAACCACATACTGTTCTCACCTCAACTACAGACTGTTCTCACCCCAACCACAGACTATTCTCACCCCAACCACAGACTGTTCTCACCCCAACCCCATACTGTTCTCACCCCAACTACAGCCTGTTCACCCCACTCCTTTCCGGGAGGCGTTTCAGATCTCTCCACACCCTAACCAGCAGGTTCAGAGGAAACTTCTTTCCCGCAGCTGTCACCCTATTGAACTCTTGCTCTGCATCCCGGTGATCATCCAGTGTAATATATTTCTTGTCCTGCCTATGCACCACCTGTCTATACTTGTATATCGCATTGCACTTCTGGTTGGATGCAAACTGCATTTCATTGTCTTTGTCCTTGTACACTGCACAATGACAATAAAGTTTAATCTAATCTAATCTAATCTAAACATATTTCTCTAGGAGTTATTTGCATGTGCTGTTCACCAAGAATGGAAACACAGATAAACACGTATGGTGATAAATATTTAAGTGTGACCACATTTTGTGCTGGAACCATTAACTTACTCTCACTTCCTGTTGTGCAATATGTTAGTTGTGCAATACGTAGGCTATTTGGGTTGTGCATTATGCCAGTGCATTGTGTCATTGGAACAATAACTTAGGCTATTGAGGTTGGGCAATATGTTAGTTGTGCAATATCTTATTGTGCAAGGGCTGTGGTACACTATTGTGGAGAATGCAGCCAACAGTGCCAACGAAAGTAGTAGTTAATGTGCTTACTATATACGTACCTGTCTAATGTATATGAGAGCATTACTATATAGGTACCTGTCTAATGTATATGAGAGCATTACTATATAGGTACCTGTCTAATGTTTATGAGAGCATTACTATATAGAGACCTGTCTAATGTATATGAGAGCATTACTACAGTATATAGGGTCCTGTCTAATGTTTATGAGAGCATTACTATATAGTGACCTGTCTAATGTATGTGAGAACATTACTATATAGAGACCTGTCTAATGTATATGAGAGCATTACTATATAGGGTCCTGTCTAATGTTTATGAGAGCATTACTATATAGGGACCTGTCTAATGTATATGAGAGTATTACTATATAGGGACCTGTCTAATGTATTTGAGAACATTACTATATAGGGACTTGTCTAATGTATGTGAGAGCATTATTATATAGGTACATGTCTAATGTTTATAAGAACATTACTATAAAGGGACCTGTCTAATGTATATGAGAGCATGTTTGTGTTGCATGAGAGTATGTGTTGAGAGATGCTTATTTTCTGTATTTTCTGTCTTTGTAAAGCTGCAGAATGGACAGAGTCCAAAACAAATTTCCCTTCGGGGACAATAGTATAGTATATCTTATCTGATCTTATCTTACCATTACCACTAATGTATAAGTCTGCAGATCTATTAACTCTGCAAACCTGAACACTGAGAATGTGACGTTCAGTTTTATTTTGTATTGATGATCATTTAAATCTTTTGTTTGTCATTAAAGGTTTAGATATTTACATTGTTTTATACAGGTTTTCAGATTTTCTTGTGAAGTTTTTAAGTTTATTTTATCTGCTCTTTAATTTATTTTCCTTGGGATTTAAAAAACAAAATGGAAAATGTTAATGTTAATGACTTATTGTACTGATGTGTGTTGAATAACATGTTTTTGTCCTGTCCCCCTGATTCATAAAGAATCTATTAAATCTTGAATCAAATGTTTCTGGAAAATAAATTGTAATCAAAAGTACAGATTCAAATATAAGGAAGTTAAAGACATTTCTTTTCTTTAACCCTGTTCATATTTTTACACTGTGTTAATAGCTTCCTGCTCATTAAGTTTGTATTCTTGGAGATTTAAAAACATGAAGACAATGTGCATCATTTAAATGACTCCTGATACTGATGTGTATTTACTCGCATGTTATTGTCCTGTGGGGTAATACGATGGCTGCCACTGAAATGATTCAATAATAACCAATAAATAAATGTTATTACGCCTCAAGTGTTGTCTGTTGTCCTCTGATGTGTCAATGTGGCTTTCTTTACTCTCTGCAGCTCTGTTTTCTCTTCCAGCAGCCTGTTGCATCAGCTGTGTGTCACTTCTCTCTTAATGGTCCAGTGTGTAACATGTTTAGTTGTTCATTATCAAAATCTGTGTTGCCCGTTCACCAACTTGACCTTTTTTCATGAATATTTACCTCCACCATCAATTCCAAGTATTCCTATTGGCTGGAAATTTAACATTTGCGTTTGCATGAACAGGGGTAGACACTCCATAATCATGAACCATCTAGAAATACATTAGCTGGTAAGGGACATACAGGACATACTGCTCCACTTTTTGAAGCGTGAAGGCTACCGTAGCTGTAATACCTACTTTGAACTGCGTGGTGAGAGAGAGATGATTGCGATATATGATCTCAACACTAGATGGGAGAAATTCCTACACATTGGACCTTTAAGTTAGGGTGTAAAGTCACTAAATGATACTTTGAAACTTGTTAGTTTGATACTAAAGTTGTGTCGATGTTTTGTTGCACCACGGCGACGCAATGTTCATCTTAGTTACACTGCCGTAAAGTCCACACCAACCATTCTCTCTTCCAGGACCTTTCAGGTCAGTCTGCTGACGTCCACTTCAATCCATCGGACAGCAGCGCTGCAAAGTAACTGACTACATTTACTGTAATGTACTTTAGTTCAGTTTGGAGGTACTTGTACTTTAATTTTCCATGTTATGCTGCTTCTCAAAATACTTTCATTTAAAGCTATAGTGCGTAGTTTCTGTCGCCCCCGTGAGGAATTCTAAGTAACGCCAACAAAACTGTCGGTATGCCCACACGATACAAGCCTTCTGTGACCAAGCCCCACCAGTCTTAATTAGCTTTGTAGCAACTCATTTGGAAATGGATTGAATGTAACAGACGCTCATTAATATGAAAAAGTTATGCACTAAAGCTTTTTATTTATTTATTTAACCTTTATTTAACCAGGTAGGCCGTTGAGAACAGGTTCTCATTTGCAACGGCGACCCGGCCAAGAATAAAGCATAAGCGTGCAAGACAACATACAGTTTTACATTCAGTACAGTACAAGAACACAGAATACAATATGCTACATAAAGTGCAGAATAAGTGGACATTACTAATGCCGGCATGTAGTGAGGTGCAAGTAAGTCAATGGATGTGCAATACATGAACAGAGAGTCTATATCACTGCTGAGATGGTGTAAAGAGTCAATAAACAGTAAGTAGATGTGCAAAAGTTTTGTAACAACAAATGTGGGAAGAAATAACAGTTGAGCATACTAGGGCAGGTGAATAGTGGAAATTAGCGTAAACAGATATTTTAGTGCAATGCAGGTGAAGATGTGCATCCGTGCAACTATGCAATGGGACATAACAGAGATATTGGAATAACAGTATGCAGTAAATGAAAGACGGGGAACAGTTAGCACGTACAGTGATCAGACAGGGGCACAGACTGACGTGCTTTGAAGGCAGTTAGTGGGATAAGGGTTTTGAGTTTCAGGTTTTTTTGTAGTTCATTCCAGTCATTTGCAGCTGAGAACTGGAAGGAGTGAGTGGCGGCCAAAGGAGGTGTGGGCTTTAGGGGTGACCAAGGAGATGTAACTGCTTGAGCGAAGGCTGCGGGTGGGTAAAGCTATAGTGACCAGTGAGTGTAGATACAGCGGGGTACCAGTGAGTTAGGCAAAGAGTGTGTAACTAATGCTTAGAGGTTGTAGTGGTGGGTGTTATAGGGGGCTCTGGTCACAAAACGTGTGGCACTGTGGTAGACAACGTCCAGTTTTTTTCAGGAGAGAGTTTGAGGCAGTTCTGTATATGACATCAAATCTAGAATTGGTAAAATTGTCATTTTCACCATGAAGCCATTTTACACTCTTCTCCTCCTGGTAGTTTGGTGACAAGGGCTGTGGTTTTTCCACCTAGGCCAAGATCTCTTTGTCTGTGTCCACATGGGCCACATGTGTGTCTTGTGTCCATAGGCGGAGTTTGACATTCGAGTCAGGGGGGGCAACAAAAAAAAACGAGCACGAGCACATATGGACAAAACAAACATGCTAAATAAACATATGTTTATTTTTTAAAGCAGATTTGAAATTACATTGTAACAATTTAACAATTCGCCCTTATGAAATCCAATCGCGGCACGGCTGTGTTGGAGCACAATAGACAAACGGTGGCGGGATGCCCCGACACTTAAATTCAACTAACATGTAACAGTGACCACTCAGTGTTGGACCTCCAGTCTGTTGAGATGCCTCTTCAAACGAAGAAACCAAGCGCAATCGCACCATAAAACGTTAAGACACGTTGAGAAAAAAGATCAGTATTTTGCCGTAATCCAATGACATGAAAACAAGTCATCCACAGCGATCAGTAGATCCACAAACAGAGTCACGGTGTATCCAGCGAGGCCTATACAAGCGTCACATTCACCAGTCAGCTCCAAACAGGTGAACGAGGTGATCTTCGCCGTTTAAACAAAGTGGAATAAAACGTATCAAAGTCCAAATCTACACAAAATGCGCAATCAGTAAGCTGACAGCAAATTTATATGCATGACATTTAGGAAACCTTTATTGCAACGTTGGCACGGTAAGATGTCCAGACTGGTGCAACAGTAAAAATCGTTTTTTGCGTCATGCATATGCGTCGACAATGGTCTCAGGTGAGAGCCAGAGCCCTGAAAAAATATTAGTATATGAAATCAGATGTATTACCTATCACCATTTACTTTTTTTGTGTTTTTAAAGTATTTATAAAATATCTGGTTATGCCAGAAGTAATTATTCCACTCATTTTTGAAACAATGCAATTACCCGTTTCAGCTACCAGGGGGGGGGGTCAGTACTGCCCCCCCCCCGCAAACTCCATGCATGCTTGTCTCCAGAGGTCAGTTTAATCTGAGGCCTTTTGCTTAAAATCTGGTTTAACACCACTGATGGTCCCACCATTTGAAAATCCCACTACAGGCTGTAGGTGGAGCCAGAGGAACTGGATTTTTTGTAGTTCTACTGGAACATAGGGTCCGTTTCAGCAAATATGACAGAAAGTTAGTTTTATAAGTCCTACCTACTGCACCTTTAATTTATATTTTTGTTCTTTGGAGTTATTTTCTAATTATAGGCCAACATATTTTCCTGTGTAATGCCTGAAAAACCTTCTGCTGTAACATAAAATGTCCTCTATCTATCAATTGATTGATCAACCAACCTTTGAGGTTATTTTGCTGTACTTTTATGCAAGTAGAGGTTGAGAGTTTACAAGTACTTCTGCCTGGATAATCTGCTTCTGTAACATGAGAATATCTCTAATATCTATCGAAGGTTTAGAGCTTCTGAGCACTTTTTTGATTTTTTTGATACTTTAAGTTTTTTTTGCTGTACTTTTACGTAAGTAAAGGTTTGGAGTTGGTTATTATTTCAAAATGATGTCATGGTGTTACTTCCTTTTCCTTAGCACAAGTTGATGGACCTTCTGTTGTGACCTTTGACCTCCAGGGGAAAGAGACACACACACACACACACACACGAACGAACGCACGCAGGCATGCACACACACACACACACACACACACACAGAGACACACACACACACAGTCAGACTCACATACACACACACGCATGCACGCACGCACACACACACACACACACACACACACACACACACACACACAGACAGACACACACACACACACACACACACACAGACACACACACACATGCATGCACTTACACGCATGCACACACAGACATACACACAAACACACACATACACACACAGAGACACACACACACAAAGTCAGACTCACATACACACACACGCATGCACGCACGCACACACACACACACACACACACACACAGACAGGCACACACACATTCACGCACACACACACAAACACACACGCGGAAAGTCACACATACACAAACACACACACACACACAGACAGACACACACACACACACATGCATGCACTTACACGCATGCACACACAGACATACACACAAACACACAAAGAGACACACACACACGCATGCACACACACGCACGCACACGCTCACACACACAGAGAGAGACACACACAGAAACTCACACACACTCACACACACAGACACACAGACACACAAATACACACACACAGACACATTAACACACACACACACACACACACACACACAGACACACGCATACACACACACAGACACACAAACACACACACAGACACACACACACACACACACACACACACAGGGATCATTGGAGAAAGACAGAATAACAATTAAAGTCTTGATCAACAAATCTCCATCTTCATTTAACCTAGAGATGGTCTGATACCATTTTTTGCTTCCCGATACCGATTACGATACCTGAACTTGCGTATCGGCCGATACCGAGTATCGATCCGATACCAGTGTGTCATATATTTTATTATGTTTTAACAACTTTATACTACTATCCCTGTATGGATGTGATATGATTTCTATCTTTGCTGTCGGTCTGGCTCAGGTTAAACTCTTTGTGAAACATGAACAAACACAGAACTTTCTTTTATTCTCCAGTTTGACAGTCAGTTATAACGGAAAAAGAACATAAATAAACTACTTAAACGTAGATTTTCTTAAGGGCTTTATTACGTGGTATCGGATCGGTGCATAAACTCCAGTACTTCCCGATACCGATACCAGCGTTTAAGGCAGTATCGGAGCCGATACCGATACTGGTATCGGTATCGGACCATCTCTAATTTAACCCCCATTGTTTCTGCTGCGTGTACCACAGGGTGAGTGGCATTCAGGTGACAATGGGACAAACAGACGCTGTTTGCTGCTGATCTGCAAGCGACCCGGACAGAGAGAGAGAGACACAGAGAGAGAGAGAGAAAGAGAGAGAGAAAGAGAGAGAGAGAGAAAGAGAGAGAGAGAGGCGAGGTGGAGAGAGTAACAACGCTGTCATTCCGGGCGACAAAAGCTCCGTTGTTGAAGCTCCAACACGCTGATTCACCGGAGTGACAGCAACTCAGCTGACAGAGGGAGCGCTTGTTTTACAACACGCAATCGGTCCCAACGGGGTCCTCAGTAACTGTAGAGCCAACACACACACACACACACACACACAAACACACACACAGAGTTTGTGCATTGTCTCATCTAAACCACAATGGTACAACAGTGTGTCTTGACATAAACTATTCCACAGTGTGCGTGCATGTGTGGGCTTTTCAAGCAGGGAGCAAAGTTTGCATCCTGGAAGAAGTTAAAGAGAAAACACAAGACTTTCACCCAGGAAACAGGTGTTGGTGTCCTGGAAGAAGTTAAGGAGAAAACACAAGACTTTCACCCAGGAAACAGGTGTTCATGTCCTGGAAGAAGTTAAGGAAAAAACACAAGACTTTCACCCAGGAAACAGGTGTTCATGTCCTGGAAGAAGTTAAGGAAAAAACACAAGACTTTCACCCAGGAAACAGGTGTTCATGTCCTGGAAGAAGTTAAGGAAAAAACACAAGACTTTCACCCAGGAAACAGGTGTTCATGTCCTGGAAGAAGTTAAGGAAAAAACACAAGACTTTCACCCAGGAAACAGGTGTTCATGTCCTGGAAGAAGTTAAGGAGAAAACACAAAACTTTCACCCAGGAAACAGGTGTTCATGTCCTGGGAGAAGTTAAGGAGAAAACACAAGACTTTCACCCAGGAAACAGGTGTTCATGTCCTGGAAGAAGTTAAGGAGAAAACACAAGACTTTCACCCAGGAAACAGGCGTTCATGTCCTGGAAGAAGTTAAAGAGAAAACACAAGACTTTCACCCAGGAAACAGGTGTTCATGTCCTGGGAGAAGTTAAGGAGAAAACACAAGACTTTCACCCACGAAACAGGTGTTCATGTCCTGGAAGAAGTTAAAGAGAAAACACAAGACTTTCACCCACGAAACAGGTGTTCATGTCCTGGAAGAAGTTAAAGAGAAAACACAAGACTTTCACCCACGAAACAGGTGTTCGTGTCCTGGAAGAAGTTAAGGAGAAAACACAAGACTTTCACCCAGGAAACAGGCGTTCATGTCCTGGAAGAAGTTAAGGAGAAAACACAAAACTTTTACCCAGGAAACAGGTGTTCATGTCCTGGGAGAAGTTAAGGAGAAAACACAAGACTTTCACCCAGGAAACAGGTGTTCATGTCCTGGAAGAAGTTAAGGAGAAAACACAAGACTTTCACCCAGGAAACAGGCGTTCATGCCCTGGAAGAAGTTAAAGAGAAAACACAAGACTTTCACCCAGGAAACAGGTGTTCATGTCCTGGGAGAAGTTAAGGAGAAAACACAAGACTTTCACCCATGAAACAGGTGTTCATGTTCTGGAAGACGTTAAGGAGAAAACACAAGACTTTCACCCAGGAAACAGGTGTTCATGTCCTGAAGAAGTTAAGGAGAAAACACAAGACTTTCACCCAGGAAACAGGTGTTCATGTCCTGGAAGAAGTTGAGGAGAAAACACAAGACTTTCACCCAGGAAACAGGTGTTCATGTTCTGGAAGAAGTTAAGGAGAAAACACAAGACTTTCACCCATGAAACAGGTGTTCATGTTCTGGAAGACGTTAAGGAGAAAACACAAGACTTTCACCCAGGAAACAGGTGTTCATGTCCTGAAGAAGTTAAGGAGAAAACACAAGACTTTCACCCAGGAAACAGGTGTTCATGTCCTGGAAGAAGTTGAGGAGAAAACACAAGACTTTCACCCAGGAAACAGGTGTTCATGTCCTGGAAAAAGTTAAGGAGAAAACACAAGACTTTCACCCAGGAAACAGGTGTTCATGTCCTGGAAGAAGTTAAGGAGAAAACACAAGACTTTCACCCAGGAAACAGGTGTTCATGTCCTGAAGAAGTTTAGGAGAAAACACAAGACTTTCACCCAGGAAACAGGTGTTCATGTCCTGAAGAAGTTAAGGAGAAAACACAAGACTTTCACCCAGGAAACAGGTGTTCATGTCCTGGGAGAAGTTAAGGAGAAAACACAAGACTTTCACCCATGAAACAGGTGTTCATGTTCTGGAAGACGTTAAGGAGAAAACACAAGACTTTCACCCAGGAAACAGGTGTTCATGTCCTGAAGAAGTTAAGGAGAAAACACAAGACTTTCACCCAGGAAACAGGTGTTCATGTCCTGGAAGAAGTTGAGGAGAAAACACAAGACTTTCACCCAGGAAACAGGTGTTCATGTTCTGGAAGAAGTTAAGGAGAAAACACAAGACTTTCACCCATGAAACAGGTGTTCATGTTCTGGAAGACGTTAAGGAGAAAACACAAGACTTTCACCCAGGAAACAGGTGTTCATGTCCTGAAGAAGTTAAGGAGAAAACACAAGACTTTCACCCAGGAAACAGGTGTTCATGTCCTGGAAGAAGTTGAGGAGAAAACACAAGACTTTCACCCAGGAAACAGGTGTTCATGTCCTGGAAAAAGTTAAGGAGAAAACACAAGACTTTCACCCAGGAAACAGGTGTTCATGTCCTGGAAGAAGTTAAGGAGAAAACACAAGACTTTCACCCAGGAAACAGGTGTTCATGTCCTGAAGAAGTTTAGGAGAAAACACAAGACTTTCACCCAGGAAACAGGTGTTCATGTCCTGAAGAAGTTAAGGAGAAAACACAAGACTTTCACCCAGGAAACAGGTGTTCATGTCCTGGAAGACGTTAAGGAGAAAACACAAGACTTTCACCCAGGAAACAGGTGTTCATGTCCTGGAAGAAGTTAAGGAGAAAACACAAGACTTTCACCCAGGAAACAGGTGTTCATGTCCTGGAAGAAGTTAAGGAGAAAACACAAGACTTTCACCCAGGAAACAGGTGTTCATGTCCTGAAGAAGTTAAGGAGAAAACACAAGACTTTCACCCAGGAAACAGGTGTTTATGTCCTGAAGAAGTTAAGGAGAAAACACAAGACTTTCACCCAGGAAACAGGTGTTCATGTCCTGGAAGAAGTTAAGGAGAAAACACAAGACTTTCACCCAGGAAACAGGTGTTCATGTCTTGGAAGAAGTTAAGGAGAAAACACAAGACTTTCACCCAGGAAACAGGTGTTCATGTCCTGAAGAAGTTAAGGAGAAAACACAAGACTTTCACCCAGGAAACAGGTGTTCATGTCCTGAAGAAGTTAAGGAGAAAACACAAGACTTTCACCCAGGAAACAGGTGTTCATGTCCTGAAGAAGTTAAGGAGAAAACACAAGACTTTCACCCAGGAAACAGGTGTTCATGTCCTGAAGAAGTTAAGGAGAAAACACAAGACTTTCACCCAGGAAACAGGTGTTCATGTCCTGAAGAAGTTAAGGAGAAAACACAAGACTTTCACCCAGGAAACAGGTGTTTATGTCCCAGGAGTTTCCTTCACTGTTTTAAACAGCTAAACTAAAGTAATAAACTGAACTGTCACAAAGGCCTAACAGTGATTGGTCACCACCATTTCATAAGATATACAAATTGTTACATCGGTTTTCATACAATATATTAACCCGTTGGGGTGTGTGTGTGTGTGTGTGTGTGTGTGTGTGTGTGTGTGTGTGTGTGTGTGTGTGTGTGTGTGTGTGTGTGTGTGTGTGTGTGTGTGTGTGTGTGTGTGTGGGCGTGTGTGTGTGTGTGCTTGCGTGCGAGGAACACACACACCCACACATACACTTGTGAGAACTTTTTGAGTTTTAGACTTTGAGACATTGGACATTTTTGGAAAGGTCATTTGTATGAATAAGAGCTGGATTATCTTAATTTGTGCAAGCCTAGTGATCCATATTGTATAGTTGTGGTTGTTGTTTGGGTGGAAAAGGGAAGCTCTCTCCACTAGGGGAACTCAGTTCGAATCTCAGACCAGCCAGATGCTGTTCCACTGCCCCGAGGGAGGTCACAAGGACCAAAGGTTAGCAGCAGGCTCTACTGGCAGGTTGCACTTGGCACACCCAAGTTTATATATATATACAGTACAGGACACACCTTCTCACTCAATGAGTTTCCTTTTTATTTTCATGACTATTTGCATTGTAGATTCTCACTGAAGGCATCAAAACTATGAATGAACACATATGGAATTATGTACTTAACAAAAAAGTGTGAAATAACTTGAAAACATGTCTTATATTTTAGATTCTTCAAAGTAGCCACCCTTTGCTTTTTTTATTAATAAGGGAAAAAACTTCCACTAATGAACCCTGACAAAGCACACCTGTGAAGGTAAAACCATTTCAGATGACTACCTCATGAAGCTCATTGAGAGAACACCAAGGGTTTGCAGAGTTATCAAAAAAAGCAAAGGGTGGCTACTTTGAAGAATCTAAAATATAAGACATGTTTTCAGTTATTTCACACTTTTTTGTTAAGTACATGATTCCATATGTGTTCATTCATAGTTTTGATGCCTTCAGTGAGAATCTACAATGTAAATAGTCATGAAAATAAAAAGGAAACACATTGAATGAGAAGGTGTGTCCAAACTTTTGGCCTGTACTGTGTATATACATATATATATATATATATATATATATATATATATATATACATACTCAGCAAAAAATAACATCCTGTCACTTTAAACTGCTTTTATATTCTAAGCAAACTTAACATATGCAAATATTTGTATGAACATTAAAATATTTAACAACTAAGACATAAACTTAACAATTTTCACAGTAGGGACATTGCAATGTATTGCAACCTGGTCACTTCTGCTGTCCTCATGCCTCCTTGCATCATGCCTAATGCACGTTCACGCAGATTAGCAGGAACCCTGGACATCTTTCTTTTGGTGTTTTTCAGAGTCAGTAGAAAGGTCTCTTTACTTTCCTCATTTTCTTTTAACTGTGGCCTTAATTGCACACCGCCTGCAAGCTGTTACTTTCTTTTCAACCGTTCAACCTGTGCATGTTCATTAATCGTTTGTGGTTCATTGAACAAGCATGGTAAAACATGGTTTAAACCCTTTATAATGAAGATCCCTAAAGTTATTTGGATTTTTACAAAGGTATCTTTTAAAATACACTGTCCTGAAAAAGGGGCTTTTCTTTTTTTTGCTGAGTTTATATATTATAAATTTTAAAAAATTGGTGACCCTAAGTGAGCCTCCAGACCTGCTGCAGCTCAGATGCTGCGTGTCAAACGCGGAGAGCAGGATTTATTTCTCCGTCCATCTGCATCACCACCTGCAGCGCGTGTGGACTCGGCCCCAGCGCTGCTGTCCGACGCCGTGATGTGATTACTGCTCATGTCATGTCAGTTTTCATCCCGAGCTGGACAACATGCTCATAATTAATCTTGGCGTAAATCTGGACTTTGGCAGCCTGAGAGCCTGTCACACACATACACACACACACACACACACACACACACACACACACACACACACACACACACACACATATACATACAGCATGTTTTCAGACACTCGTCATAAGCATAATGCGGCCAGTCTGGCTCTTACTTACATCACACAACATCACATTTACTGAAAACATTAAATAATAGGGGTGGGTTTAGGGATGCACCGAATCCAGATTTTTGGGGTTTGGCCGAATCCTGAATCCACTGGTTGAGATTGTGCTGACTCCTCCTCCCATCCTCAGTCCATGAACCCAGTAAACACATGAATGAAGTAAACAGGGACTGTCCTTCCTTTGCTGTACCTGAAGTTGCTGCATTCTGGCTGCTGTCTGGAGATTCCTTCGTGCACAACTCGTATTCTTCCAGATGTTTCAGACCAGATGTTGTAACGGCGGCCATGTTGTGTATAGTTTAGGGTCCTCGCCACCACCAGACCAATCAGCATTGAACAGATTGAACATGTAGCTGGACTTGAATGGCCTTCTTTTGACTGAAAGTTCTGCCAAACAACAACTTTTTCTGCTCACCATGTCCACTTTCTCACAGCCTACTGCTAACCAGATCCATGTCCACTTTCTCACAGCCTACTGCTCACCAGATCCATGTCCACTTTCTCACAGCCTACTGATCACCAGATCCATGTCCACTTTCTCACAGCCTACTGCTAACCAGGTCCATGTCCACTTTCTCACAGCCTACTGCTCACCAGATCCATGTCCACTTTCTCACAGCTTACTGCTCACCAGATCCATGTCCACTTTCTCACAGCCTACTGCTCACCAGATCCATGTCCACTTTCTCACAGCCTACTGCATTGAACGCTCCACCTACGTAAACACCTTCCCGTAATCAATGGCGCTGTCATTACAGCCCAATATTCGGTCAAATCCGAAGTGCATCCCTAATGAAAACATAAAAAAAAAGTTTTCACTCAAATTTAATTAACAAAGAGATAAAAAGACCACACAAAGTCACAAAATATACCACAAAGAGACACAAAATATCTGCAAAGAGACATTAAAAAAGACCAAAAAAGACCTTTTCGCAGTCGTAGGTTTGTCGTAATATCACTTAGTTTAGAGCGAAACTGCTCAGTGAACATCTCTTGTCTCGCACAATATACATCACACACATGTAACGTTACACACACACACACACACACACACACACACACACACACACACACACACACACACACACACACACACACACACACACACTTTACTATCTTTGTGGGGACCCATCATTGACATAATGCATTCCCTAGCCCCTTACCCTAACCTTAACCATCACAACTAAATGCCTAACCTTAACCCTTACCCTAACCTTAACCATCACAACTAAATGCCTAACCTTAACCCTTACCCTAACCATAACCATAACCATAACCATCACAACTAAATACCTAACCTTAACCCTTACCCTAACCTTAACCATCACAACTAAATACCTAACCTTAACCCTTACCCTAACCTTAACCATCACAACTAAATGCCTAACCTTAACCCTTACCCTAACCATAACCATCACAACTAAATGCCTAACCTTAACCCTTACCCTAACCTTAACCATCACAACTAAATAGCTAACCTTAACCCTTACCCTAACCTTAACCATCACAACTAAATGCCTAACCTTAACCCTTACCCTAACCTTAACCATCACAACTAAATACCTAACCTTAACCCTTACCCTAACCTTAACCATCACAACTAAATACCTAACCTTAACCCTTACCCTAACCTTAACCATCACAACTAAATGCCTAACCTTAACCCTTACCCTAACCCTAACCATAACCTAATTCTAACCCTAATCCTAAAACCAAGTCTTAACCCTCAAACAGCCCTTTAACCTTGTGGGGTCCAGCATTTTGGTCCCCACAAGGCTGTGCAGACCCCACAAGTATACTGTATTCTCCGTTTTTTGGACCCCACAAATACAGTAAAACAGGTACAAGCACACACACACACACAAGCACACACACACACACACACACACACACACACAGTGTAAACATTCCACTGCAAATAGCCAAACATATTTCTGTAAACACAGATTGTTATCTGACAATATGAGTCCAGTGTCAATCGGCATCTCTGTGTTTCTGTGAGTCGTTTTGGCTTCGTTGGGCGATTATTAATGCAAGTTTTGACAACATATCTGGGGGATAATGTCAGTAAACGTATCCCGTGGGACTGCAGCAGCCGTATCGGGTTGATCGGGGTCCTGTGTGAATAGGTCTTAGGTCTTATCTTGAGTATGGCGTGAGAGCAGAGCAGACCTCTCCTTCTCTTCTTTAACACGACCACGAGCCCGAGGTCATTCATTAAACATGACCGTCTAAAAATAAAGGCCTCCTCCTTTCACCGGAGCTCTCTCTCTCTCTCTCTTTAATCTGGGCCAGAGCTTTCGAGTGGTTTGCATCAGCACACCAGAGACAAAGAGAGACAAAAGAGAGGAGGCTTCACACAGCGAGGAAGAGGAGGAGCACGCTGTTTCATCTTCATCGGGACCAAAGGATGGAGATGTGCTGACCTCTGACCTTTCTCAGAAGAAAAGCCATAACCACTTTGAACTCACACATGTACCGACTTTACAGTCTAACACCCCCCTTCCCACACCCCTGGACTTTCTTCTACTCACCTACTTTGCTTTATTTAATATCTAATACTATTGATAATATTGATAATATTAAATGCAATTCCATTACTGTGCAATATTAGCCTGACCAGCCTGCCACACATCCAGACGTTGAGGTCTGGGAACTCACCATTGACCTAGCTCCATCTGAAGGGCGGGATAAACGGTTGTCTTTTTAAATTCCCTCTGCACCAATAGGATAGCTCTACAACCAATCAGAGCAACGAAGAAGGTAGCGGAGCCAGTTGGTAGATTAAACTTTAAACTCCGAACACATCTTCCCTTTTTTAAGAATGACTTCAGTGCCGTTCTTTGTTCTTTTTTCTCAAAGAAAAGCTGAACTCCGAGTCTTCCAGAAGACCTCTGTTCACCAGCAGCAGCAGCAGCAGCCATAAGCCCCGCCCACTGACTCAATACACGATGTGATTGGCCGGACCAGAGTTCGGTTTTTTCCAGCTCGCAAGCCAATTGAGAGTGCCTAGACTGACCCTGGCTGCAGATTACATTTGCTGCCTCTAGGGGGCGTCTAGATTTCTAGGCTAGTGCAATATCTGTATACTGTGCAATATCTGTATACTGTGCAATATCATTACTTCCTCTTCATCACCCTGGAGTCTCTCTCTTCCTCTTCATCACCCTGGAGTTACCTTCTCTCTCTCTCCTCCTCTTCATCACCCTGGAGTCTCTCTCTTCCTCTTCATCACCCTGGAGTTACCTTCTCTCTCTCTCTCTCTCTCTCTCTTCCTCTTCATTACCCTGGAGTTTCTCTCTTCCTCTTCATCACCCTGGAGTTACCTTCTCTCTCTCTTCCTCTTCTTCACCCTGGAGTCTCTCTCTTCCTCTTCATCACCCTGGAGTTACCTTCTCTCTCTCTTCCTCTTCATCACCCTGGAGTCTCTCTCTTTCTCTTATTCACCCTGGAGTCTCTCTCTTCCTCTTCATCACCCTGGAGTTACCTTCTCTCTCTCTTCCTCTTCATCACCCTGGAGTCTCTCTCTTCCTCTTCTTCACCCTGGAGTCTCTCTCTTACTCTTCTTCACCCTGGAGTTACCTTCTCTCTCTCTTCCTCTTCATCACCCTGGAGTGTCTCTTTTCCTCTTCATCACCCTGGAGTCTCTCTCTTCCTCTTCACCCTGGAGTCTCTCTCTTCCTCTTCTTCACCCTGGAGTCTCTCTCTTCCTCTTCATCACCCTGGAGTTACCTTCTCTCTCTCTTCCTCTTCATCACCCTGGAGTCTCTCTCTTCCTCTTCTTCACCCTGGAGTCTCTCTCTTCCTCTTCATCACCCTGGAGTTACCTTCTCTCTCTCTTCCTCTTCATCACCCTGGAGTCTCTCTCTTCCTCTTCTTCACCCTGGAGTCTCTCTCTTCCTCTTCATCACCCTGGAGTTACCTTCTCTCTCTCTTCCTCTTCATCACCCTGGAGTCTCTCTCTTCCTCTTCTTCACCCTAGAGTTGCTCTACCTTCTCTCTCTTCCTCTTCATCACCCTGGAGTTTCTCCACCTTTTCTCTCTTCCTCTTCATCACCCTGGAGTTTCTCTCTTCCTCTTCATCACCCTGGAGTCTCTCTCTTCCTCTTCATCACCCTGGAGTTTCTCTCTTCCTCTTCATCACCCTGGAGTTTCTCCACCTTCTCGCTCTTCCTCTTCATCACCCTGGAGTTTCTCCACCTTCTCTCTCTCTCTTCCTCTTCTTCACCCTGGAGTCTCTCTCTTCCTCTTCATCACCCTGGAGTTACCTTATCTCGCTCTTCCTCTTCATCACCCTGGAGTCTCTCTCTTCCTCTTCATCATCCTGGAGTCTCTCTCTTCCTCTTCATCATCCTGGAGTTTCTCCACCTTTTCGCTCTCCCTCTTCATCACACTGGAGTTTCTCCACCTTCTCTCTCTTCCTCTTCATCACCCTGGAGTCTCTCTCTTCCTCTTCATCACCCTGGAGTTTCTCTCTTCCTCTTCATCACCCTGGAGTTTCTCCACCTTCTCGCTCTTCCTCTTCATCACCCTGGAGTTTCTCCACCTTCTCTCTCTCCCTTCCTCTTCTTCACCCTGGAGTCTCTCTCTTCCTCTTCATCACCCTGGAGTTACCTTCTCTCTCTCTTCCTCTTCATCACCCTGGAGTCTCTCTCTTCCTCTTCATCATCCTGGAGTCTCTCTCTTCCTCTTCATCATCCTGGAGTTTCTCCACCTTTTCGCTCTCCCTCTTCATCACACTGGAGTTTCTCCACCTTCTCTCTCTCTTCCTCTTCATCACCCTGGAGTCTCTCTCTTCCTCTTCATCCATCTTTTTCCTTTCTATTTGACCTCATATAGCCTGATCTGTTTCTTCTCTTCCTGCCCTCATTCATCGTCTTTCTTCTTTTACATCTCATATTTCATTTTTCTGCATCTCTTCATCCATCGTTTACCTCTTCTCCTTTTCTTCCATTTCTTCATTTTCACCTCCTCGTCCTCCCTTCTTCCTCTACCTCTCCTCTTCCCCTCATTCTTTTAACTTTCATCCTAGAGGTTTTTTTCCCCTCTTCATCCATCTTTCACCTTCAGTTTCTCCTCCTGATTTAATCCCATTGTCTTTATCTTTCTCCTCCTCTTCCTCCCTCTACCTCTCCTCTTCATCTTCAGTCTTCTTTCACATCTCTTCGTTTCATCTTTCATCCTCTCATCTTGGAGTTGTTCTACCTTCTCCTCATCCTCTTCATCCATTGTTTACCTTCTTCACATTTTCTTCAATTTTCTCCTCATTTAATCTAATATTTTATGGTCATTTTTCTCCTCCTCCTCCTCCCTTGCTTGTCTTCTTTCACATCTCACATCTCTTCTTTCCCTCTTTCATCCTCTCTATCTGGAAGTCTTCATCTGTTGTTTTTACCTCTTCCTATTTTTCTTCTATTTCTCCTAAATCAGATATAATCTCATCTATAATCTTCCCCTTTCCTCTCCTCTCTCTCTCTTTCCCCAGGCTTCCACCTTCCCTTTCTCTTTCTGTAATCCCAAACTTTTCACTCTTCCTTTCCTCCTTTCCTCCTTTCACCCTGACCCTCCTATTCTCCCTCGGTCCCTTGTAGGTGAGCTGCATGATTGGGCGGCAGGTTGCAGAAGGGGTAGGCTTTTAGGAAATCACATGGTTCACATTTGCAGCTCTGTGTGAGACGCCATTTTGGAGGAAAGTTTGGAATTTGTAGCCTAGAACCTGGGGAGGAGGAGGAGGAGGAGGGAGGTAGAAGAGAAAGAAAAGAGAGCAGGATTAAAGAGGAAGTAGAAGGAAAAGAGAGGAGGGATTTACGCTCAGAGAAGTTTGACACGAATGCAGCCTGCGCTGGGAATAATACACATAGGCTATAAAGTGTGAGTGCCAGTGCGGGATAAATCAGTCTGTGCTTGGCACGGTTTGAGTTTAGGTGTGCCACCACCACCACCACCATGCAGGCTGGACTTTGAAGTTTTTTTTTTGTTAATATAGCCTATCTGGAATACGCATCACAGCTTCCACAGAAGCAGCATTGCATGCACCGCCTGGCACTCCGCCGGCACGGAAACGGAGTGTATTTCACATGGAGTTTGGCACACGGAAGGTCCCAGTTGGAGAAAGCTAGATTTTCCACTTTTTTTTTAAACAGCCACCAGTGTGTCTCCACCCGCGGTCAGCCTGCGCGGTGCACGCCGGGGCAGGGAGCCTCTCTGGCGGGGAAGTACAGCACTGAGAGTCGGTAACGCACCGGAGCTTTTTTTTTGTGTGTGCGTCTTCTCTGGACCCTACTCGCTTTCTGTGATATTACTTTTAACCGGGGCTCCTGTCTGTTGTTGTGTAAGTTCTCCCGGGGGATTCGGCGTTGTTATTGCCGGTGGACGTGTCAGTTTCCCCTGACAGTCAACCGTTACTTAACGTTAGTTTGTCGGAGGGGAACTTCGGTGTCTTCGTGGAGATATTTTCTTCGGACTTGGAGCGGTGACAGCGGCTTCAACTGGCGGAATAATCGATACTAGACTGTAGTCCTGTGTGTGAGGAGTGTATGTGGCTAACACAGAAGTAGCTCCAAACCGAGCCGAGCCGAGCCAGACGCTACCATGCCAGTCAGAAAGAAAGGTAAGCCGCTCTCACTTATACGTATTAACTAGCATTAGCTAGCACGGCTAACCTAACCGCTGCCTGCTGGGAGAAACTCCAACCACAGCTTCGTATAAAGAAACACAACACTTAAAGAAACACGGATATAACTCGACATAAACGCAGCATACACGGGTTATTTCGGCCTTACTGGGCCGTGCCGTGCCGGGCAGGTAAAGTGAGTTTAAGTAGGTGCTAGCCGGTTAGCCGCTGTTGCTAACCAAGTTATATATGGGGCACCTTGTCTGGAGACCAGCCCAACTATAAATAAACTCTAATATTAATAAAATATTTACAACCACAGTCTTCTTGAAGAAGTTTTCACTATGAAATAAAATTTCTAAAAATATTATTGGATGCTTACGATATTAATTATCTTCTATACTTTTACGTTTCTACTTTTAAAAAATCCTTAATTGTGTCAATAGTGAGTTAAAAGCAGGCTAATTATACTTTTCACTGGGACACAGCTGAGGTGTGTGTGTGTGTGTGTGTGTGTGTGTGTGTGTGTGTGTGTGTGTGTGTGTGTGTGTTTTGGATGTGTTGGTGTGTGTCTGTCTGTTGGTGTGTGTGTTTACATTTGATTTAGTGTCTCTTGTTTGTCTAAATACTATTTAATACTAATAATCTGATGTGTCATAACTTTCTGATTAATTAAACTTCAGTCAATTATTAATTCATTTCTAAAAATCTATTTTCTACTTGTAAAGACTAGATAATAAGATGTTTACCGTACAGGTTTTAACAGGGTCAAACATTTAACTGACAGAAATCAGCATGCAACAAAAGTATCACCGTGTTGAAAGCGTAATAAAGTATTAAGAAAAGTGTTGGAGTGCAAAAAAAGGGTCAAAATAAGGGCCAAAAGTTCGCATGACCTTCTTTAAAATGTGGCCTATATCAGATTCCAGTGTGTGCTCAAAAGACCAATAACGATGACATCAGACGCAGCCCGCTGTTGCACTAAAGTTAGGGAGGTTATGGAGGAAGTCAGCATTTTCACTTTTATTTCAAAATGTTTGTGTAATGGCAGCCGTGACATTAATGAGCTAGGTGCTGAGGAGGAGAAGAATGAAGAGAGAGAGAGAGCCAAATTGGATTTTAATGTTACTGTCTGTGTCTAGGGCTAACTCCCGCTGGTGCATAATTTACCTTTTTTCACGGCAGACATGTTGACATGTCATAGTAGGAAAAGCACAGGTGTGTTCAAAACCATTAATGATGGCTGCATTCCACTTAGGAGAGACCCTGGTATTAAACCATTACTGATGGCTGCATTCCACTTAGGAGAGACCCTGGTATTAAACCATTACTGATGGCTGCATTCCACGTAGGAGAGACCCTGGTATTAAACCATTAATGATGGCTGCATTCCACTTAGGAGAGACCCTGGTATTAAACCATTACTGATGGCTGCATTCCACTTAGGAGAGACCCTGGTATTAAACCATTACTGATGGCTGCATTCCACTTAGGTGAGGTCCTGGTATTGTTCATGCTGACTCACTGAAATATCTTACTGGGACACTTGATGGAACTGAGCCATCGTTAAGGTGATCAGTCTCAGCTGTGCTTTTCCTACTATGACAAGTCAACATGTCTGCCGTGAAAAAGGTCCATAGTGACAAATGTCGATGTAGATTGACGTAAAAGTCGCGTCTAATCCACCTTGGTTGTTCACACTGTGGTTGCATTGAAAATAATCAGACCTGGGTCTGATTTAGGACCACATATGGAAGTGGTCTAAAGATCTGGGCAAGATTTGAGTGTTCACACTACTTCTGAAGAAGTCTGACCTGCTCACTTGACCACCCCCCCCAACAAAAATCAGATTTGGGCCACTTTTACCTGCAGTCTGAACGTAGCCTAACAGAAATCAGCATGCAACTTAAAAATACTCCATTACAAGTATATAAAAGTAGGCCTGGGCGATGTAGAGAAAATCAAATATCGTGATATTTTTGACCAAATACCTCAATATCAATATTGCAGTGTTGACTATTGGTGCTTTCCCAAAATATTTACGCACTTAGATTTTAGATCAATAATCACCAGTAATGTGGATATAATGATTTTGTGGGTAAAGGCAAATAATAGAACAGTTACAACAGTCTGGTAAGGTCAGTGTAACGTTTATCAGTTCAATTTTCTAAGCACAAACGGAAATTTGGAAAAACAGAAAAATGGGTTCAAATATCAAATTTTTCCTTTTTTATTCCACCATGACAAATTAAAAAATTGGATCTTTTAACCTGTTTTTCATGCAATTTTCTGTTTTTATTCAGAGGATCAGAAATTTAGAAAATTACAAAATTGCGTCTGGGCTCCAATTATTCAATACTGCCATGGTATTCTCTTCCTCTACTTTGTGGAATATGCAGGTCATTAACTTCATATGGACCAAAAAATAAATAAAAACTGATAGACTTTGGGGTCAGAGGTGCAACTGATGGTTTCGAGTGCGGGGGGCGTAGCTAGGCGGAACAAGGAAATGAGAGAATACCATGGTGGCAGTATTGAATAATTGGAGCCCAGACGCAATTTTGTAATTTTCTAAATTTCTGATCCTCTGAATAAAAACAGAAAATTGGAAAAAACAATTTAAAGATCCAATTTTTTATTTGTTATGGTGGAAAAAATGAGAAATTGGATATTTGAACCCATTTTTCTGTTTTTCCAAATGTCCGTTTGTGCTTAGAAAATTGAACTGATAAGCGTTACACGGACCTGGTAAGTTAAGAAAATAATAATTTGACTGTAATGCAGCCTTTAAAACCAGGAAAAGACTTATGTCATAAGACGATATCCAAAATCAAAGACAAGATCTAGTCTCATATCACAATATATCGATATAATATCGATATTTTGCCCAGCTCTATATAAAAGTACCGAAGTCCACATGTCACTGCAGTTAAAGTACAGAAGGATTATTCAGCAAAATAATGTCCTCCTTCCTAAACCCCCGGCTTTCCTCCAGTTAAGTCCACAAGTTATTTCCGTTACGGTCCTTGATTCAAGAAGATTATTTAAACTAGAGAGATCAGTTTGCTTCCTTTTGGACAAGTGCATTTACCTTTTCATTTGTCCGTGCACAAAAAGTCACTTGTCCAGGTGAAGATTTATCATTTTATACATTTTTTTTTGTTGTTGTTGTGTTTTGCGTTTCCTTTTTATTTTCATGACTATTTACATTGTAGATTCTCAGTGAAGGCATCAAAACTATGAATGAACACATATGGAATTATGTACTTAACAAAAAAGTGTGAAATAACTGAAAACATGTCTTATATTTTAGATTCTTCAAAGTAGCCACCCTTTGCTTTTTTTTATTAATAAGGGAAATAATTCCACTAAATAACCCTGACAAAGCACACCTGTGGAGGTAAAACCATTTCAGGTGACTACCTCATGAATAGGGTTGGGTACCGAAACTCGGTGCCAATAGGGAACCGGTGCCGACGTAAACGGTAGTAACGAGACCGAATAAGAACGAAAGTTTCGGTGCCTGACTTTACACTACACCTGACAGCATGTAACGTTAGCCTACCTTTTAGCTAGCAGCTGGATTAATCACGGTTAAAATGCTGACAGCTAACGTTAAACAGTGTAAAGTGTGACTGTATTTCACTGTGGAGGACTTCAACAGCGGGATGTCGCAATTCATAGACATACAGTATGTTTATATGGTCGGAATTAAACAACACAGATTCACTTAAAACAGGTAGCCTCGTGGTGCATTCACAGTAATTGTAAAATACCCTTTTCCCATCTGGGGTTCAACAGCAATTTACTGGTGAAATAAGTTATTGTTATAGTTATTACATTATTATTAAATCTTTAATTTTGACCATGGCCTTAGCAATAAACAAGTCACTGACTGTTGTTTACTACACTTGTTTTTTTTTTTTTTTTTTTTTTGAAGAATCTAAAATATAAGACATGTTTTCAGTTATTTCACACTTTTTACATTCGTACATTCGTGAGAATCTACAAAGTAAATAGTCATGAAAATAAAAACGCATTGAATGAGAAGGTGTGTCCAAACTTTTGGCCTGTACTGTATGTGACCGGAAGACGTTTGGTGTCTTGTAATCCCATGTGGGATGGGCCAAAACTAACTAACTTAATCTGACACAAAAACTCTCTTGGCATTTGCTCAGCCTTTCGCGATGCTATTGCAGAGATTGATATCACGATGAAGGATAAATAAGAGATAAATTGTGCAGCCCTGGTCCAAAGCAGCTGTTCATTCAGACCAGTGAGACAGAGCTGGAAGCTGCACTCTGCTGCTGTCGTGTCTCGGATCAGTTTTCATTTCTCGCTGAGGCCCAGAGTGAACCGCTAGCAGTGACTGCTCTGCTGCTTTTTAGCTCTGCTGTATCCCTGACTAACCTCTGCTTCCTCCCTCCCTCCCTCCCTCCAGATGCACAGCGAGCGCTGCTGCTGCTGGAGGAGTACCGGGCCAAGCTGCACCACGCCGAGGACCGGCAGCTCCGACACTCCATCCAGAGGGTCATCGACATCTTCCAGAGCAACCTCTTCCAGGCTCTCATAGGTACGATCGCTGATTTATCAAAGGCTCACCCTCACACATGCTGGGAAAAACCCTCCCGCTCTGGCATGCAGCTTTCAAGCCATGAAAAGTTCTTTTTTTAGGTCCTTAGTTGATGATGACATTGATTTCACAAGGCCAGAAAATAAAGTGTAATGTAATGAAGTTAAGATCAGAAAAAAGATTGTTGTTTGGGTTAAAACACCGGCCCGCTTAAGTAGTTCTCTGGGTGAAAGTCTTGTGTTTTCTCCTTAACTTCTTCCAGGACATGAACACCTGTTTCCTGGGTGAAAGTCTTGTGTTTTCTCCTTAACTTCTTCCAGGACATGAACACCTGTTTCCTGGGTGAAAGTCTTGTGTTTTCTCCTTAACTTCTTCAGGACATGAACACCTGTTTCCTGGGTGAAAGTCTTGTGTTTTCTCCTTAACTTCTTCCAGGACATGAACACCTGTTTCCTGGGTGAAAGTCTTGTGTTTTCTCCTTAACTTCTTCCAGGACATGAACACCTGTTTCCTGGGTGAAAGTCTTGTGTTTTCTCCTTAACTTCTTCCAGGACATGAACACCTGTTTCCTGGGTGAAAGTCTTGTGTTTTCTCCTTAACTTCTTCAGGACATGAACACCTGTTTCCTGGGTGAAAGTCTTGTGTTTTCTCCTTAACTTCTTCCAGGACATGAACACCTGTTTCCTGGGTGAAAGTCTTGTGTTTTCTCCTTAACTTCTTCCAGGACATGAACACCTGTTTCCTGGGTGAAAGTCTTGTGTTTTCTCCTTAACTTCTTCCAGGACATGAACTCTGCTCCCCCTCTTTAAAGCCATGTGAAAACATGGAACACATAACAATTACAGGACTTTACTTTTTCGTAGCTGTACAGATTGTACGAATGCTTAATGAGAAGAGGCTGGTTTTATATGATGCAGCCGTGCATTTTGCAGGCTGACATTTCTTCATTTGTGAATAGTTTAAAGGTGGTTTGTGTTCTGAGACTGTGTCTGATTGTGCACATTGCCACAGACAGGCTATAGATTACAGTGAAGTGCAGACAGTTATTCTGGAAAGATCAGGTTTTGACACCCGTATGGATGCTTCTGTTTTCTCCCAATTCCATGCAGAATTCGGGTGGAGTCAGGTTCATTGCCAAGTAGGTTTTCACATAAGTGGAATTTTCCCCTCGGTATTTGGTACGTAACAGCCACAATAGACATAATATACGAGGGGGGAGAAACAAGTGCTGCAAGAGTCATAGACATAAAATATAGAATCACAATGAAAAATAAGTAAACTACAAGACAATCGGAGAGCACAGACCTCTGTCAAGCCATTCCCTATGTGCCATGTTACAATACTGAACAATAATTAGTGTATCCACCCTGGGATTTGGATCCAGTCCAAAACTTATTTCTTTCTCGGTCTATGCTACACCTTTACTAGCCTGGTCCTACTAGACTCTGGTCACTTAGCCTGGTCCTACTAGACTCTGGTACACTAGCCTTGGACTACCAGACTCTGGTACACTAGCCTGGTCCTACCAGACTCTGGTCCATTTAGCCTGGTCCTACCAGACTCTGGTACACTAGCCTGGTCCTACCAGACTCTGGTCACTTAGCCTGGTCCTACCAGACTCTGGTACACTAGCCTGGTCCTACCAGACTCTGGTCCATTTAGCCTGGTCCTACCAGACTCTGGTACACTAGCCTGGTCTTACCAGACTCTGGTCCATTTAGCCTGGTCCTACCAGACTCTGGTCACTTAGCCTGGTCCTACTAGACTCTGGTACACTAGCCTTGGACTACCAGACTCTGGTCCATTTATCCTGGTCCTACCAGACTCTGGTACACTAGCCTGGTCCTACCAGACTCTGGTCACTTAGCCTGGTCGTACTAGACTCTGGTACACTAGCCTTGGACTACCAGACTCTGGTCCATTTATCCTGGTCCTACCAGACTCTGGTACACTAGCCTGGTCCTACCAGACTCTGGTACACTAGCCTGGTCCTACTAGACTCTGGTACACTAGCCTTGGACTACCACACTCTGGTCCATTTAGCCTGGTCCTACCAGACTCTGGTACACTAGCCTGGTCCTACCAGACTCTGGTACACTAGCCTGGTCCTACCAGACTCTGGTCCATTTAGCCTGGTCCTACCAGACTCTGGTACACTAGCCTGGTCCTACCAGACTCTGGTCCATTTAGCCTGGTCCTACCAGACTCTGGTACACTAGCCTGGTCCTACCAGACTCTGGTCCATTTCATTTGTACCGAGAGTCTGGCCCCTCTCCATTTACAAGTGTTAACTTCCTACTCTACTCTGTTGAAGTTTAAAACTATTGGATCCGCCCAGAGCCACTCTGGATCTGCCAGAACCAATCACTAACGTTTGGTCGTGACATATGTCATGCGCATGTGCAATAAGAAGGGACACAACTATCGGCTAATATTTAGCATTAGCATCACTTGCCTTAGCCAACTCCTTCAGTCAAACTGTTCCCGAACCCCCGTGGGGGAGGAGGTCCACAACATCATGGCCCCCAACACAACTCAGCAAAGATGGCTCTTGCTCGGGCTTTAACTTCTGGATATTCGGCAGCGTTGCCACAAAGGACCGTATGGCTTCGCTCGCATCTTTCTCGCGCACGACCTCAACGCCATCGTTCTCAGCCACTCCCTCTGTTCACTGATTGGACCGGTAAATATTTGGCCGGAGAAAACCCGCAAATATACCGCAAACCCAGGCGGAGCCAGGTTAAGACAGCCAGACTACACAACTAACAAACACACACACACACAAAGTCAGTCAAAGTGAAGTCCATTTCATCCATAAAAATGGAAATTACAGTGCTCCTAACCGCCCAATACAATAAATACAATATAATACAATACAGAATTTATAAAAATGTATGTTTCAAGTGCTTGTTGTGCTGTCTGATAGTCTGAGGTGTAAAAGAGAGAGCATACTGCTTAGTTCGAGTCCCAGGAGGCCTTAGCCTACCACTACGTTCCATAACTCTGCCTGTCAAATTAGCATGAAGAGGGTGACCAGGGTCCCTCGTTATTTTCTGTGTTATTTTTGTCAGACGGTCATCATATACTTGATCCACTCTCCTACCATTTTTCCAGCCCTTTTAGTCACTCTATCAATCCCGGCCGTCTCGGTTATTCCAGCATTCCCACCCCAACCCACCACACAGTAGCTCCCTCACCACACCCTCCCTGGTGGAGATAAATCTGTTGTTGTGTGAATGAAAAAAAGCTGCACACTGTTTGGAAATAGAGGATGAACACGTGCAAAATATCAGCTGAATGTGCAGTTGTTTAAAGTATGAAGAAGAATAATGTGCAGTGTGCACAAATAATAACCAAATATTTGAAAAGATTTTGCACTCAGCATGGCTCTATGTATATATTTCTTATTATTTGTATTTATATTTTTCCATCTGTATTTATATCTTTTCCATTCCAAGTACTTACTTTTTCAATATTATTTATATTATGGTCACACTAAAATATAATTTATATTATGGTTAATTACTTTCGCTGTTATGTTATTACATATTTTTCAATCTAATTTCACGTCAATTACTTACATTACAGTATTTTTTTTTTATGGCCACCTTACTTTACTGAAATACTTTTTATATAATGCCACTTTACATTCATTCAGTGTTTTTTTTTTTTTTTTTTTTTTTTTTTTTTGCACATTGTCTGGTTGTTTGGTTGGTTTGTTTTTATTCTGGAAAAACTGCTGCTGTAATAAGTGAATTTCCCGATTGTGGGATAAATAAAGTATTATCTAATCTAAATGTAACACACTGAGTCAGTGTAGTGTCCATGGAAGCTTTGACTCTTGTATTGATTTATCTTTACACCTTTTAACCCTTGGGTTGTCTTCCCGTTGACCATAAACTTTTGGCGCTTTTTTAACGTTTTTTTTAATTTTTTAATTCCTGATCAATAAACCTTATTTACATGACATTATACCAAAGTTTTAAGTTAAAAAAAGCAGAAATTATGAATTATTTTGACTATTAGTAAAGACCAGAGGATGTTGAGTGGATCACAGACAAAATTTTGTCGGGACACCATTTAAACATTTTTGTAAATGCTATGAAATTGAATAAAACACCCAAAATTGAATGTAAATGATAATTATTTTTTTTTTAAATATTGTATGGGTTGTATACAAACATCCATGTTATTTTTGGGCAATTTCGTTGTAAGAAACCCATATTTCTGATATTAAAACCTTTTGAAAACGGGTCAAATTTGACCCTAGGAAAACATAAGGGTTATAGTGGGGGTAAACCACTGATTTAATGACTTATCAGACGTCCCATATAACCTGATAAAGTGTTAACGGCTCCTGCCGACCTCTCCGACCTCGTCGTGTTTGTAGATCTGCAGGAAAGAGTGTGCCGCCATGGCTGCAGCCGTGCTGGTGTTTGTTTTGAGCCATCGCAGCGGGGCGAGAGGTCATAAAGCGTGTCGGTGTGACTGTCCGGGGGCTGGGAGTTAGAGCACACATACAACACAAACAGCAGCAGTGTGTGTTAATGGTAAACGGAAGGAATCGGCTGAAAAAACAGCAGAGGACAGGATGGTGGAGAGGTTGTTGAAGGTGTGTGTGTGTGTGTGTCGGACTCTGATGCTGACATTTAAAATGTTAAAGGTCCCATGACATGCTGCCTTTTCAATACTTTTATATAGACCTTAGTGGTCCCCTAATACTGTATCTGAAGTCTCTTTTATATAGACCTTAGTGGTCCCCTAATACTGTATCTGTAGTCTCTTTTATATAGACCTTAGTGGTCCCCTAATACTGTATCTGAAGTCTCTTTTATATAGACCTTAGTGGTCCCCTAATACTGTATCTGAAGTCTCTTTTATATAGACCTTAGTGGTCCCCTAATACTGTATCTGAAGTCTCTTTTATATAGACCTTAGTGGTCCCCTAATACTGTATCTGAAGTCTCTTTTATATAGACCTTAGTGGTCCCCTAATACTGTATCTGAAGTCTCCTTTATATAGACCTTAGTGGTCCTCTAATACTGTATCTGAAGTCTCTTTTATATAGACCTTAGTGGTCCGGATTTGTTGTGGAACGGCTGCGGCCATCACTGACAGCTGAAGTCACGAGGACCCACGAGATCTCGCGAATTCTCTTAGAATAGAACCACAATAGCAAACAACAGTTTGTTTCCATCCAGAGGAGTAGAGGGGAAACTACTCTGTGCTGTGTTTTCAAGGTGTAGTGCAGGGACATTGCGACTTCCCAAGACACAAGTCATTGTAACAATATTTGGAGTTTCTTTTGTTTTTAAAGTTTCTAATTTTTTAATTTCCACCTCTTGAGAACCTTATTTGGGAAGATTTTAGGGTATAGAATGCAAGGCATTTATTGACTGACAAGTGTTACACACACACACGCGCGCACACACAAGGAAAGACCCACACACGCGCACACACAGACCCACACATGCACACACAAACACGCACACACAGACCCACACATGCACACACAAACACGCACACACAGACACACTCGTGCACACAAACGCGCGCACACATGCACCGACATGCACACATATATACACGCACACACACACACACACACACACACACTTTAACTTCTTGACCAATGTGAAAGAAATGATCATTCTTAAATTGTGTAGTTTGTCTGAAAGCTCCAGCATCAATACAGGTTATACAAGAGGTGGAAATTACAAAATTAAAACTTAAAATAGACAATAGAAACTCCAAATACTGTTACAATGACTTGAGTGTCTTGGGAGGTCACGGGAGGAGAGAGGAACCGAGGAAATGTGTTTTAGAGAAATGAGCTGTTTGGGGGGCGGAGTTAGCAACTCCTTCAGCTGCACAGCTTCCAGGAAAGCTGCTCTCTGTATCCTCGCCTATAGCGTGTGTGTGTGTGTGTGTGTGTGTGTGTGTGTGTGTGTGTGTGTGTGTGTGTGTGTGTGTGTGTGTGTGTGTGTGTGTGTGTGTGTGTGTGTGTGTGTGTGTGTGTGTGTGTGTGTGTGCGTGTGTGTGTGTGCGTGCGTGTGTGTTGGCAGCATCGTGTTGTTGCGCCTCGATGCCAGCTAACGGGAACCAGAGGACACTGAGACGCTGCTGCGGGGTTAACGGACGCCGAGCAGCAGGAATGTGGTCCGATCTGTTTGAGTTTCCCAGGACTGAATGACTGACTGACTCGGATGCTGACATTTAAACCAAGCCAAGTGTTTATGCAAAAGATGCCCTGTGCAAACAAAAGTACTCCCTGCATGTGTTATGTAATATAATCACTTAACGTGTCTCGTGTCATAAGGGAAAGCTAATGCAAAAGAAACTAGCGTCACTGATGAAATATTTATGGAGCTGAATGTACGAAAACAAGCCTTCATATCATAGGAGACCCCGCGTAAAAATATCGATACGGATCATCTCTAAGATGTGCTTTCATTTTGAAATTCCCACTTTATATTTATGCTTTCTTGTTAAAAAGAAAAAAGAAGAATTTAATTAAATTAGCCCCTTACATCATGTACCCTCCACCATACCTTGGGATTGGCATGGGGTACTTTCCATAAGATCATCTCTCAATGCAAATCAAAACAGCTATTAGGCTATCTGAAATAAAACTATGCCAATCTCTAGGTATTTCAGTTAGCCTAATATCTAGTTTAATTTGCATTGAGAGCTGATTTTATGGAAAGTACCCCATGCCAATCTGTAGGTATGGTGAAGGGTAGGCTATGTGATGATGTGGGGGGGCTATTTTAATACTAAAGGCCAAGGGAACTTCATCAGGATGCATAGTATCCTGGATCCATGAAATAACTGGCTTTTAAAAATAAAAGTCTGCCTGCCTCTATGGGAATTTAACATAGGGGTGTACTGAGTTATGCCCCCTGTATTTTAAGGAAGAACATTTATTTATTTACGATACATTATTCATTCACAAAGAATATTGGTGTCCTTAAAGGTTGGATTTTTAACAAATTTTTTAAATTAAGGCATTAAGATCTATTCCTCTTTTTAGTCAACTTTAGCATGGGTTTCTATACTTATGAGCACCACTGTATTTACTTAAAAGCTGCAAAGGTGAGTCGATTGTGTCAACTATTAAACTAATCTCCAACTATTTCTATTGAGTTAAAACTTGTGTGATGTCAGCGTGTTAAATGTGAATATTTTCTAGGTTCTTCTAGGGATGCACCGAATCCAGATTTTTGGGTAGGTAGGAGTTTGAAAGGGCAGACTCCCCCCACCACCAGGCTACAGGGTCTGGTCCTGAACGATAGACTAGCAGAGCAGGTGTGACATGTTTACTAGCGATCACGTGCAGTGAATGATTAATATGCTTTTACGTCCGTTTTGGTGAGTCCAGAGGGACAATATTGCATTTTAAAAGTAGCCTACATTTACGATAGCTAGCTAACGGTAGACTACAGAGAGAGCGTAATATGAATTAAAGCTGCGAGCAGCGATGGACGGGCCCTCGTGCCTCTAAGCGCGTCAGGATTATCGGCGGATGGCGCTCCTTGCGACCGTGCATTTGCGAGGCACTTAGACGCCGCAAACCGTCACCAATGAAAAGTTAACTCCCCGCCGAGTTCAACGATACCTCACACAAGACTCTACGTCATACGGTTCATTAGCTGTGAAAGGGGGCGTGGCTAACGCATAGGGGGCGGGTCCAACCATCACAAATTAAAAATGAAGCCTCTGCTGAGATGAATGATACCTCACACAAGACTCTACCTTAAATGGGTCAGCATGTAAAGGGGGCGTGGCTTAAACATAGGGGGCCAAACCATCACCAATAAAGAAGGAACTCTGCTGAGTTCAATGACACCTCACACAAGACTCTACCTTAAACGGTTCAAATGTTATGAAAGGGGGCGTGGCCTGAGTAAGTGGGCGTGGCCATATCGGGGGCGGCTCAGTATCACATGTAGACCACACATTCTGAGTTTCATGCAAATCGGATAATGTTTGTCATATAAGGCAGATTTCCTGTTGCCAGCCGGGGGCGCTATGACCAAAAGTCAATTTTGGCCTGTAGGTGTCCTCAGGCCTGGAACCTTGTCAATTGTGAGAAATTTCGGGCAGATACGACAACGTACACTCAAGTTACAACAACATCCTTGTTCATCGCTAAACACTCAAAATGGCCGCCACGCCACGCACACGCCGTCTGACGAAAAGTTTTTCTTTTAATAACTTTTCATCGTTAAGGTGTTGGGATGGTACAGACCAAGTTTGAAGTCCATCGGATCAAATCTCTAGGAGGAGTTTGTTAAAGTATAGCACCTTGACTTTTAGGCCTACTTCCTGTTGCCACTAGGGGGCGCTATGACTTTAAGTAAATATCGGCGTTTATTTGTCCTCAGGGTCGGACTCTTATGAATCCTGAAAAGTTTCGAGGTAATCGGACAACGTACACTCGAGTTACACCCACTTCCTGTTTTCGCGGCGAACGCACAAAATGGCCGCCCGCCACGGCCACGCCCTATGACGAAAAGTTTTTCTTTTAACAACTTTTCATCTTTAACGTCTTAAGATGGCACAGACCGAGTCTGAAGTTGATCGGATGAAATCTCTAGGAGGAGTTCGTTAAAGTACGACATGTGGAAATGGCCAAAATCGCACTAATTTCGAACATTTAATTCAAAATGGCGGACTTCCTGTTGTGTTTAGGGTATGGCTCTAATGAAGTTTTTTGTACATCTTGACATGTTACATATGTGTACCAAGTTTCGTGAGTCTACGTTAAACGCACTGCAGGGGCTCAATTTTCTTAACTTTCGGCTAGCGAGCCATTTTTGTGCGCCTATTCCCGAAACCCTTAAAATACTTAAATTTTCACCAGACTTGATGCGACCGCCAAATTTGGTGAGTTTTTGAATATATTGAGCCCCTCAAAAAGCCAATTCATTTGACGGGAAAATAATAATAGAAAGAAACAATAATTCCTTCAGTTTCAATAGAGCCTTCGGCGCTCGGGCCCTAAATATATGAACATGAAAATGAGCAATGACATGGGACCTTTAAATCTCCACTCAGATTTACCTCAGTCTAATATCAGCAGACTCTCTGGTTCAGGAGGGAAAGTGTCCTTCAGTGTCTGCAAACATCCAGTTCCTCATCATCCTCCTCCTCTCTGCATCTTCATCACTTATAGATGAGTGGAGATCATCAGTGTGAACTCTGTGGCCTGCTTTCTTCTCCTCTTCATCCTCCTCCGGTTTGCTCTGCGGCATGAGGCCGGTGAAGAGTCTGAGATCTTGTCGAGTCATTGTTATATTAAAGTCCTACTGCATTAAGGCTGATTCATGGTTGGACATAGATTCTACACAGAGCCTACTCCGTAGCCTATGTATGTGGCCTACTCCGTAGCCTATGTATGTGGCCTACTGCGTAGCCTAGGCCTATGTATGTGGCCCGTAGGCTATGTATGTATGTGCCTATGTATGTGTCCCCTCCGTAGCCTATGTGTGGCCTACTCCGTAGCCTAGGTGTATGCCTATGTATGTGGCCTAGCCCAGGCCTATGTATGTGGCCCAGGCCTATGTATGTGGTGGCCTATGTGGCCTCCGTAGCCTATGTATGTATGTCCTATGTACTCCGTAGCCTATGTATGTGGCCTAGCCTATGTGGCCTACTGTAGCCTATGTGTGGCCTATCCTTAGTAGCCTATGTATGTGTCCTACTCTGTAGCCTAGCCTATGTATGTGGCCCTACTCCGTAGCCTATGTAGCCCTAGCCTGGCCTATGTGTGTGGTATGTGTATGTGTCCCTACTCCTATGTATGTAGCCTATGAATGTGGCCTACTCTGTAGACTAGGCTTATGTATGGCCTACTCTGTAGCCTTATGTATGTGGCCCTAGCCTATTTGTAGCCCAGGCCTATGTATGTGGCCCTCCTCTAGGCCTATGTAGCCTATGTATGTCCTCAGGCCTCCTATGTATGTGGCTCCTAGGCCTATGTATGTGGCCTACTCCTGTAGCCTATGTATGTGGCCTACTCCGTAGCCTATGTATGTGGCCTACTCCGTAGCCTATGTATGTGGCCTACTCTGTAGCCTAGGCCTATGTATGTGGCCTACTCTGTAGCCTAGGCCTATGTATGTGGCCTACTCCGTAGCCTATGTATGTGGCCTACTCCGTAGCCTAGGCCTATGTATGTGGCCTACTCCGTAGCCTATGTATGTGGCCTACTCCGTAGCCTATGTATGTGGCCTACTCCGTAGCCTATGTATGTGGCCTACTCCGTAGCCTATGAATGTGGCCTACTCTGTAGACTAGGCTTATGTATGTGGCCTACTCTGTAGCCTAGGCCTATGTATGTGGCCTACTCCGTAGCCTATGTATGTGGCCTACTCCGTAGCCTATGTTTGTGGCCTACTCTGTAGCCTAGGCCTATGTATGTGGCCTACTCTGTAGGCCTATGTATGTGGCCTACTCCGTAGCCTAGGCCTATGTATGTGGCCTACTCCGTAGCCTATGTAAATAGGAACATGTTGGCGTTATTTTGTCACTTTTGTCACAATTTGGAGCAGTAGGATTACTGGAACCATTCACCTGCAGGATCAGACAGCGTTACAGCACGCACGGAGATGAGAAGGGTATGTATTGACTTATCTAACTCTGGGGGTTACAGTGAATAAGCTAAAATCCCAATAAGTCGGCGTGTTCCTTTAACTTACCTGAAATGTTTCAAAAAGTAAAAAAAAAAAAAAAATCCACCAATAACAAAGCCCCCAGCCACACAGTAAGAGCCTCAAAGGAGCAGGCAAAGAGCCGCATACGGATCAAGAGCCACAGGTTTGCCACCCCTGACTCAGTGCGTTAACTTGCAGTTTAGTAGGCTACGGAGAAAGCTCTGCGTGGAGCCTCCGCACAACCATCAATCACGCTTAAGTTCTTAAATTGCTCATATTCTGCTCATTTTCATGTTCATAATTGTAATTTGAGGTTATACCAGAATAGGTTTACATGGTTTAAATTTAAAAAAAACACCATATTTTTGTTTATTATTTATATTTTATATATTTATATAAACATCTATAATATATAATAAACAACAGTTTATTATATATTTAATATATTTATTATATTTATTTACTGCACATTGCTGCAGCTCCTCTTTTCACCCTGTGTTCAGGTCTCTGTTTTAGCTACAGAGTGAGACCTCACACTGCTGTACTATCTTTGTTGTCAGTCGCATATGCTCAGTAGCTAGGTAAGACTACATGCTCAGTAGCTAGGTAAGACTACATGCTCAGTAGCTAGGTAAGACTACATGCTCAGTAGCTAGGTAAGGACTACATGTTCAGTAGCTAGGTAAGACTACATGCTCAGTAGCTAGGTAAGACTACATGCTCAGTAGCTAGGTAAGGACTACATGCTCAGTAGCTAGGTAAGACTACATGTTCAGTAGCTAGGTAAGACCACATGCTCAGTAGCTAGGTAAGGATTACATGCTCAGTAGCTAGGTAAGACTACATGCTCAGTAGCTAGGTAACTACATGCTCAGTAGTAAGACTACATGCTCAGTAGCCAGGTAAGACCACATGCTCAGTAGCTAGGTAAGACTACATGTTCAGTAGCTAGGTAAGACCACATGCTCAGTAGCTAGGTAAGGATTACATGCTCAGTAGCTAGGTAAGACTACATGCTCAGTAGCTAGGTAAGACTACATGTTCAGTAGCTAGGTAAGACTACATGCTCAGTAGCTAGGTAAGACTACATGCTCAGTAGCTAGGTAAGGACTACATGTTCAGTAGCTAGGTAAGGACTACATGCTCAGTAGCTAGGTAAGGACTACATGTTCAGTAGCTAGGTAAGACTACATGCTCAGTAGCTAGGTAAGGACTACATGCTCAGTAGCTAGGTAAGGACTACATGCTCAGTAGCTAGGTAAGACTACATGCTCAGTAGCTAGGTAAGACTACATGCTCAGTAGCTAGGTAAGACTACATGCTCAGTAGCTAGGTAAGACTACATGCTCAGTAGCTAGGTAAGGACTACATGCTCAGTAGCTAGGTAAGACTACATGCTCAGTAGCTAGGTAAGGATTACATGAGTTAGCTAGCTGTTTCTCCAACTTCAGTCAGTACAAGGCAGGATTAGCCGGGAGACTTCTTCTAAACGATTGAACACTTCCAACTTAGCGTGGAATACCTGCAGAACAGGGACATGGAAGTAGTTCTTTTGGAGATTATGGTGAACTAGTGTGTGTTGTAGCAGTGCTTTGCCATTGAGAACGAGCTAGCATGCTAACGGCTAGTGCCGTAGAAAGCCGTGCAGATTTTGACCAGCTCACCAGGAGACTGAAGGCAGGATGCATTGGATGGATGGGTTTTTTCAAAGTTTGTATGTCTGTGGAAGCACCAGAGACACAAAATAACACCTCAAATCCCAGAAAAAAGTGAATTTTTTTTTTTTTTTTTCTTCAATAATATGGGCACTCTCATAACCTGTCACTCAGGTTATGAGCTCTTCTCTAAGAGAGAAATGGATGAAGCAAAACTAATTCCTTTCAAAGTAAAGTTATCTGCATGTACGGTCAATGTGAGTGACCACCAGAGTACGTACAGTCTCACATACCACTTAAACATTAACAACTTGAAAAATAACCCTTTTTTAAAGTACATTTAGAAAAGAAAACATAAAAAAAAGGTGCAATTTGTGAGTTAACTATGGACTATCTTGCATCTCCTTGTGATGAGTTGAATCGATTTTTACATCCTGAATATAATATGTACATGTAGTGACGCAGCATCCATGCCCCCGAGTGTCCCGGGCCTCGGTACGTTTGTCACGCTCACCCTGACGTCCCAGCATCTGATGAAAAATAGATTTCTGCGACACACAGTTTTCCAATCTGCCAAAAAAAACCAAAAAGAGATGTCTGCGGCCGGCCGAGCCCAATGTAATCCCTCTGTGGACACGACGATTACCCCCCAGTCCATAATCCCAACGAGAGGGAGAGAGAGAGAGATTTCCTTCTTCTTCTTTCATTTCGGACTGGCCTGATTCCTCTCAGAAAAACAGATGGCATCCATCGAATCTTTTTGCAATTCAATCAACTCAACGTTCAGATTTCAGCCCCAACGATTTGGACATTACTCAGCTAATTGCAGTGTGTCCGAACTCTGCAGGTTGTTATTAATTTATTATGACATTAAAGTGGCGAAGATGAATCGATTAGCTATCAACTATAAAATTGTGTCTCTGTCTCTGTGTTTGTCTCTGTGTGTGTGTGTGTCTCTGTGTGTGTGTGTGTGTGTCTCTGTCTGTGTGTGTCTCTGTCTGTGTGTCTGTCTCTGTGTCTCTGTCTGTGTGTGTCTGTGTCTCTGTCTGTGTCTCTGTGTGTCTGTGTCTCTGTCTGTGTGTCTGTGTCTCTGTCTCTGTGTGTCTGTGTCTCTGTCTGTGTGTCTGTGTCTCTGTCTGTGTGTCTCTGTGTGTCTGTGTCTCTGTCTGTGTGTCTGTGTGTCTCTGTCTCTGTGTGTCTGTGTCTCTGTATGTGTGTGTGTCTGTCTGTGTGAGTGTGTCTCCGTCTGTCTGTCTCTGTCTGTGTGTGTGTGTGTGTGTGTGTCTCGGTGTGTGTGTGTGTGTGTGTGTGTGTGTGTCTGTGTGTGTGTGTCTGTGTGTGTGTGTGTGTGTGTGTGTTAATATCTTACATAAAAAAAGTAAAACTGATATTTTCTAGTTTTTTATTTTTATTTTTTTTAATTCTTAAACTATTTTTTCTGACAATTTTTCTCGCTTCTTCCGAATTAAATTCTGAGGTTTTTTTTCAACTTTTTGTTGCCTTTTTTTAGAGTTGTTTTTTGGACAATTAGTTGTCAACGTTAATTTTAAAATAGTTAAAGCAGTGTCTGATCCATGTTGTTGACCCCTGCACCCTCCGGGCGTGGTGAGTTTGTGTTTTCCGGGACGTGTCGGCTCCGATAACAACAGCAGCAGTCTAAATAGGTGTGGTCTTTTCTTAGACTTTTACAACAGGAGCTCTTGTGTCAGACTCTGCCGTCTAACTGGTTAACGTGATCACAGAGAGAGGGCTGCTTCTCTGATCAGCCAGCTATCTGTCCACTCACTCTAATCTGATTTCGTTTCTGGAGCTCGACAATAACAAGTGAACCAAGGACCTCGTCGTAGTCTTGTGATCTTTTGAGTTATTTGTGTCACTGTGAAAATCTCATCTTGTGATCATTTGAGTCTCTCTTTTTATTCTACATTTCTGTATAAACTAAATTCATTTCTACACATGCACCTGAAACCTCTTCTCCTTGGTACAGCTGCAAAGATTCCAATTAGTCAATCGCCTATTTAAATGATCGATTATTCCTCCTGTTGTCCTCCGGTCAAATTTAACCAGTTGTCAAAGTTTCTATATCAGAAATGTTTTTTTTTTTTTTTCTTTAAGCAAATTGCACAAAAATAAATGGTTCCATACAATGCTCTTTGCAAGTAAACTTAATGATCAGTTCACTACTTTAATTGAATTTTGGGTGTGTTATTCAATTTATGGCATTTTGAAAAAAGAAATTGAAAGCATTTTAAAACTGTATCCTGACTTGATGGTAGAGAGAGGCTGGCTGCTGAAATCAGACTCTTTGGCGCTCGTGAATTTCCTTTGGCGCTGGTTAAAACCTCTTTCTGGGGGGAACCTAAACTTTCTCTATGCAGGTGAAACTCTGACTAATTGTTTCAGCTCCCAAAATAAGGACCTTTCACTGACTTCTGCTTGCTAAAACCCCTGCAGTATATAAAAACCTCCTGTGTTGTGGTTTCCTGGATGAAGAACCAGTTCCCCTTAGCCTGGGAAAACCCTGGCGAACTTCTGGAAAATTTGAGATTTGCTCATTCAAGCCCATTTCCAATTTTTTTTCCAAATTGAGGCACCAATCACAACCGTTGAGGAGGGCTCTACACCAATCACAACCGTTGAGGCGGGCTTTACATGATGACCTAGTGCAGCGACAACAAGCAGCTTTTTGTTTACATTCATCGTTGGTCTGATTGGTTGAAGGACTATCCAATTACGCCCAGAGCATTTGAGTGGCGTCCGTTGGTGACGCCCCTTTGGAAATGGGTTGTGAATGAAGCTTCCCCAGCTTCAGTTACAGCTGAGAAGGGTCTGGTGTCAACCAGGCTAATGGTGCGTTATTTTTGTCCACCGAAGTCGATCTACGAGTTGTTTTCCGGAGTTACGAACCGGAAGTTGCAAAAAGAGCGCCCCCCCCGAGGCTGTATATATATGACTCGTCAAGTCGTCTGAACTCAGAGGACCCCGAGTTCACTTTCAAAGATGGCTACGACGTGCATCACACGTAGTAAACATTGTGGTTTTCTACAATTTTAAGCACTTTTGTCGTTGTTGTAACCAAATGAAGTAGTGGTACACATAGTGCTGTATACTGCTACCTATAGACATGTCTCTACAGTCTTATTAGGAGTTAAACATAGTGCTGTATACTGCTACCTATAGACATGTCTCTACAGTCTTATTAGGAGTTAAACATAGTGCTGTATACTGCTACCTATAGACATGTCTCTACAGTCTTATTAGGAGTTAAACATAGTGCTGTATACTACTACCTATAGACATGTCTCTACAGTCTTATTAGGAGTTAAACATAGTGCTGTATACTGCTACCTATAGACATGTCTCTACAGTCTTATTAGGAGTTAAACATAGTGCTGTATACTGCTACCTATAGACATGTCTCTACAGTCTTATTAGGAGTTAAACATAGTGCTGTATACTGCTACCTATAGACATGTCTCTACAGTCTTATTAGGAGTTAAACATAGTGCTGTATACTGCTACCTATAGACATGTCTCTACAGTCTTATTAGGAGTTAAACATAGTGCTGTATACTACTACCTATAGACATGTCTCTACAGTCTTATTAGGAGTTAAACATAGTGCTGTATACTGCTACCTATAGACATGTCTCTACAGTCTTATTAGGAGTTAAACATAGTGCTGTATACTGCTACCTATAGACATGTCTCTACAGTCTTATTAGGAGTTAAACATAGTGCTGTATACATCTACCTATAGACATGTCTCTACAGTCTTATTAGGAGTTAAACATAGTGCTGTATACTGCTACCTATAGACATGTCTCTACAGTCTTATTAGGAGTTAAACATAGCGCTGTATACTGCTACCTATAGACATGTCTCTACAGTCTTATTAGGAGTTAAACATAGTGCTGTATACTACTACCTATAGACATGTCTCTACAGTCTTATTAGGAGTTAAACATAGTGCTGTATACTGCTACCTATAGACATGTCTCTACAGTCTTATTAGGAGTTAAACATAGTGCTGTATACTGCTACCTATAGACATGTCTCTACAGTCTTATTAGGAGTTAAATATCGCCTGATTAGTTATTTTGGAGCTTGTGCAGCTGAAATTGGCTAGAGACGCTCGGTTGCTATATGACAACAACGGCTTTAAGCCGAGTCTGGAGCAGAAAGCAGAGCAGTAGCCTAACGTTAACGTTAATCAAAATGTAATTTTCATGTATCAAACTGTGAAATATATGTGTGTAATATGTCAATAACTGGGTGAATAGAATCCTAAATGTTACTAAAAATGTTACAAAAATCCGTCTTTTCTCCGACTCGTAGCATCGTGTGACAAAAAGAACGCAACAACTCCGCGGTTATTAGTTTTCCGACACGGATGTGACATCACACTCGAGCTACTAGTCGCGATTACAAGACAAAAAGAAAGCACCATTAGTTCCCCCCCACTTTCCCTCATGTGTATCCAGTCAAACTGCTGTCTAACTCGGGAAACCGCTCGCTGTTTTCACAGTAAAATGATCTCCTAACATCTCCCACAATTCCTCAGAGGTCCCTTTTTATTGGACATCAATATGCTGTGCTGCGTTAAAGGTCGTCCTGCGCCTGAGGAGTGGGGTTGGGGGGAACCTGCCGTACCACAGCCAGTCCCAGCTTTTAGTTTGATGTCATACTGCTGGATGAAGAAAGATTTTTAGGTCTTTTACTGGTTTGTCAAGAGGAATTATCTCCAGTTGTCTTTTAACACCATGCAGCAGAGTCCTAAGCCTTCTCTGTCTTCACGTTTATAGCTGACACATCACACAGAAAGCTAAATTTGGGATATCTTCGAGTTGTGAACAAAATTGTGTCAATGCTTTCAAAGTCTTCTAGTGTGTGAGGTAGGCATATAGAATTTCTTTCAACTAACTCGCGATGTGTCACAGTCTTCTGCGATGTGTTTACTGTGCAAATTGATGTCGCTATGACCAGAAAAAAACCTACATACACAAAATCATCCATGGGAAAGAGGCCGGCCTTCTTGTCTCAGCTTCACAGATTTTTATTTCTCAGTTCAAGTTTAAGTTCAATACTTTCTTGCCATGTCAACACAGTTGATTTGAATTTGTCTTAGTGCCAATCAGGTTAAAAAAAGGCAACACATACGCAGGAACATGCATTATATAAAAGACAATTGCATAGACAATCATTCAGACAAGTAAAAAGCTGTAAAGACTTGTGCAACTTCTTGTGCAATTGCAACTTCACATAAAGTGTCTTGTGCAGTCTATAAAGTGAATTTGAATAAGGTGCATTTAGTACAGGTTTACTCTGTTATTTGCCTGAGCATTAAGAAGCCTAACAGTGGCAGGGGGTAAGTACTGTTACTGAGCATTAAAGGTCCCATGACATGGTGCTCTTTGGATGCTTTTATATAGGCCTTAGTGGTCCCCTAATACTGTAGCTGAAGTCTCTTTTTATATAGGCCTTAGTGGTCCCCTAATACTGTATCTGAAGTCTCTTTTTATATAGGCCTTAGTGGTCCCCTAATACTGTATCTGAAGTCTCTTTTATATAGGCCTTAGTGGTCCCCTAATACTGTATCTGAAGTCTCTTTTATAAAGACCTTAGTGGTCCCCTAATACTGTATCTGAAGTCTCTTTTATAAAGACCTTAGTGGTCCCCTAAAACTGTATCTGAAGTCTCTTTTATATAGACCTTAGTGGTCCCCTAATACTGTATCTGAAGTATCTTTTATATAGACCTTAGTGGTCCACTAATAATGTATCTGAAGTCTCTTTCCTGAAATTCAGCCTTGGTGCAGAATTACAGCCACTAGAGCCAGTCCCACAATGAGCTTTCCTTAGGATGTGCCATTTCTGTGTCTGTAGCTATTAAGGAGGAGAGAGGGGGGGCAAGGTGGAGGGTGGGGGTGTGGCCTTGACCAACTACCACTTTGCTCGTTTGAAAGCCATGATGTCTCTCTCTCTCTCATGGGTGGGCCAAATTCTCTGGGTGGGCAAAACAGGGAAAGGGGAGGTAACCTTGCTCCTTATGACCTCATAAGGAGAAGATTCCTGATCGGCCCATCTGAGCTTTCATTTTCTCAAAGGCAGAGCAGGATACCCAGGGCTCGGTTTACACCTATCACCATTTCTAGCCACTGGGGGACCATAGGCAGGCTGGGGGAACGCATATTAATGATAAAAAACCTCAAAGTGAAATTTTCATGCCATGGGACCTTTTTTAAGGAGCCTAACAGTGGCAGGGTAAGTACTGTTACAAAAGCGGGATGTTTTGCTCCTGAGACTTTGAACTCTCTTTCCAGAGGGCAGTAGTTGGAAGAGGGACCTGGCAGGGTGGGAGGGGTCGTCTAGCACTTTCTGTTCTTTATGGCTGGTCCGCGTGGCGTAGATGTAGGCTACAGATGGGATGGCATGTCCTATAATTTTGGATGTGATGTGCACCACCTTCTCAAACTGCTTCCTCTCTATATTTCGGGCCGATATCTGCATTTGCCGATAGTTTATCCCCCGTCATACCATATGATGCACACTGCACACATAATTTGGGTGATATGAGTGTAAGACGATTGCAGAAGTGACACTGATCTGTGTTTTTGATTATTATTGTTAAAGAAATGGCAGAGCAGATTCTGAAAACAAAATCCAGCGTGGCAAGGTTTTACATTTCTATGATTTAAATTGAGGGAGCAAAAGCAGTATCGGCTCCAAATATCAGCTCAAGAAAATTGGCAGCCCGTATCGGTTAAGGCTGATGGGGGGGGGAGGGAAATGGTATCGTCACTAAAAAATCCATATCGGTCGATCCCTAACGCTTTCCATTGTGGCTCTGTAAAATTGGTAGGGCTGTGCTTGATTGAAGAACTTCTTAGTCGACCAACATTCAATTGTATCGACTAATCAATTAGTTGATTTAATCGACAGATCTGTAAATCTGAGTTTCTCCGCAAAGAGTCGTGCTAAAGCACCACTTTAATTCTTGTTTACCAGAGATGTGCTCTTACGGTTCTTGGAAATAAGTCATTCAGCATGAAAACAGCATCAAACATGATTAATGGACTAAAGAGATCTAAGTTGACTAAGACCAAAACCACCGATCAATCGACTATTGCATCCCTAGATACACCAAACTTTCTGAGCTCAGTCAAAGCTGTTACTCAGACTCAAGACGTACATTTGTCTCCTTTCATCATTAGTAAATATAAATTTCAATTAAAGTTCCTCTTAGTTAAAGTTGTTGAATACAGTCTGGGGCTTCTTCTGTGCTGTTCAGGACCACTTCCTCCGACTCGGCCCTTTCACAGTAAAAGCCCAACATGTGTCTCAGTGCCACGTGGAGCTGCTGCAGAAACCCCACTCTGTAATCTGGTCTGTGCAGCTTCAGACCGACTCTGCTCCGACTACGTCAAGATTATAAATACTTTCAGACAGCAGGCAGGTCAAACTATATCATATTTATATCATGTACGCTTCATGCATCAGGTTATTTTGCCCTAAATGCTGTAAAAATAACAGCCACTTTGCCGAGAAGTTGTCAGCCAAATCACTGAAAACTAAATGCTCCAACAAATGATTTTTGACTGATATCATCAAATGTTATGTAATACCCTTTGAAGACTGAAAATAGCTCCAAATAGGAGACCTAAAAATAACAATTTCAGTCTCAGTGTTGTTTCTCTCTTTATAATAACTGTATTTATTTTGGATTTTAGCCACAGCGATGAAGATGGGATAACTCGTTCTCGTTATGATTTGATACTATAAATAAAAGTACTGAAACGTTGCCTACTATTAAACCGGTTACACACTGGCTGCGTGGCACCCAAGCGTGTTGGAAGGGTTTTCAGGCAAAATAGAATAGGAAAAGATGTTTATATGTCATTTAGACACAAATAAATATTAATAAATGACATGTTGATGTTCGAAAGTCTCGAGGTTTTGATATAAATGCAGATATATTAATTGAATTTTTTTTTTTAAATAATAGATTTTCTAATATTGCACCGGTCAATAGAGTACCAAAAAATTCAACATCGCTGAGCTATCGTCATCGTGTAAAGCCCGCCTCAATGGTTGTGATTGGTGTAAAGCCCTCCTCAGTGGTTGCGATTGGTGTAGAGCCCTCCTCAACGGTTGTGATTGGTGTAAAGCCCTCCTCAATGGTTGTGATTGGTGTAGAGCCCTCCTCAATGGTTGTGATTGGTGTAGAGCCTCCTCAATGGTTGTGATTGGTGTAGAGCCCGCCTCTACGGTTGTGATTGGTGTAGAGCCCTCCTCTACGGTTGTGATTGGTGTAGAGCCCTCCTCTACGGTTGTGATTGGTGTAGAGCCTCCTCAATGGTTGTGATTGGTGTAGAGCCCTCCTCTACGGTTGTGATTGGTGTAGAGCCCTCCTCTACGGTTGTGATTGGTGTAGAGCCCTCCTCTACGGTTGTGATTGGTGTAGAGCCCTCCTCTACGGTTGTGATTGGTGTAGAGCCCTCCTCAACGGTTGTGATTGGTGTAGAGCCCTCCTCAACAGTTGTGATTGGTGTAGAGCCCTCCTCAACGGTTTTGATTGGTGCCTTGATTTGGAAAAAATTGGAAATTGGCTTTAATGGGCTCTTGGCCAGACTGACTTGCAGAGCAAATCTCACATTTTCCGGAAGTTCGTCAGGGTTTTTCCAGGCTACATTCAATCCTCTCACACATGCTCATTCATTATTCCTTGCTGTCCCATGTGGAGCTGTTATTATCTCATCAGCTGATCTCATCTGTCCAAAAAGCTCAGCGACACACCTACGTTTTTAGCCTATCATCCCGCTGCTGCCTCTGTTTTTAAATATGATTCTCTCTCTGTAGCTGCGGAAGAGAGGAGCTGTTGAAGTGCTGATCCTGATGGTTTATGGGTAACCATCTGTGCCGGCTGGCTGGCGGTCAGCTGCCGCACGGCGAGCCAAAGAAAGCCTCGGTTATTTTAGATCTCTGCTCTCTCTGTGAGCCCTCCTCAAAAATCGTCCAAAAATAAAATGGCATGTTGGTTGTGGCCACTGGCCTGGTAGCTTTTTATAAAGTTGGCTTCACTTTGACTCACTGTAGATGGATGGGTGGGTAGGTAGGTAGGTTATTTAAAATCAGGTTTACCAGGTTTACCACGACTACTCGTTAACTTTTGGAAAGATGTTTCATTTATTGAAGTTAAAAAACAGTGGAACGGTTAAACAAGTCAACAGTGAAAACACCTTTAACTGTGAAATCTCCCTTCTTACTTACACTTCTTAAATTCCCCTTCAGAACACAACACCAAAATAAGAGACACACACACACACACACACACACACACACACACACACACACACACACACACACACACACACACACACACACACAGACACACAGACAGACAGACAGACAGACAGACAGACAGACAGACAGACAGACACACAATCACACACACACACACACACGGACAGAAACAGACAACCACACAGAAAAACACACACACACACACACACACACACACACAGAGGCAGACACACACGCGCAGACAGACACAATGACACACACACACACACACACAGACGGGGACACACACACACACAGACACGGACACAGAGAACCACACACACACACACACACACACACACACACACACACACACACACAGTCACACACACACACACACACACACACACACACACACACACACACACACACACAGAGGCAGACACACACGCGCAGACAGACACAATGACACACACACACACACACACACACACACACACACAGGGGACACACAGACGGGGACACACAGAAACACACACACACACACACACACACACACACACACACAGACGGACAGAAACCGACAACCACACAGAAAAACACACACACACACAGAGGCAGACACACACGCGCAGACAGACACAATGACACACACACACACACACACAGACGGACACACACACACAGACACAGAGAACCACACACACACACACACACACACACACACACACACACACACTTTTTCAATTCCCCTTCACAAGACTAAATAAGAGTTTACTTGCAAAACTTAATGTGCAAAATAATCATTTTTGTGATTGTTAGGGCTGTGCGACTATTCGGCTCCTAAGTGTAACTAATTTTTATTTTTTCTGTCCAATGTAACGGAAATTTATTTCTATGAAATAAAAAAAGACGCTGTATAGATTAGTGCAGGATGTGCAAAAATAATGAGGGATGTGCAAAACCTCCATAGATAGATAGATAGATAGATAGATAGATAGATAGATAGATAGATAGATATAGAGAATGAGCAGAGGACATGTACACTACCGGTCAAAAGTTTTGGGGTCACTTAGAAATTACCACTCCATTATAGATAGAATACCAGCTGAGATCAGTTGCACAGCTTTTTTAACCAGGGAAGCAGTTTTCAGATTACATTATGTGCTTACATAATTGCAAAAGGGTTCTCGACTGTTGTAGAAAGAAGTGTCTGATCTTTAATGCAATATCTACATTGTCTGTTGTCAGCAACCATTCATCCAATGTTGCAAAGGCACATTCTGTTTACTAATCTGATATCATATTAAGAGGCTAACTGAGAAAACATTGGAGAACACTTTTGCAATTATGCAAGCACATAATGTAATCTGAAAACTGCTGCCCTGGTATTCTGTCTATAATGGAGTGGAATGGACATTTCTAATTAGGGCTGTCCTCGACTAAAGAAATTCTTAGTCGACTAACACTTATAGGATTTAGTCGACTAATCGATTAGTTGATTTAATTGACAGAGCTGTGCTCTTTGAGAGGTGGTTAAGATTAGAAAAGCACAATATAAATGTAGTTAATTAACCATCTGTAAAACTGAGTTTCTCCACAATTAATCTTGCAAAAGCACCACTTTAAATCTTGTGTTTACCATAAATGTGCTCAGAAGTTTCTTGGAAATGAGTAATTAAGCATGAATAAGCATAAAAAAAATGACTAATCGACTAAAGAAATCTTAGTCGACTAAGACCAAAACCACCGATTAGTCGACTAATCGACTAAGAGGTGGCAGCCCTATTTCTAAGTGACCCCAAACTTTTGACCGGTAGTGTACGTAGGTGTATGTGTACACATAATTACTCTTTTTTTCTCAATGTGTGTCTCATGAAACTGAAACTCATTTCTAGGAAAAGTCTGAAACTGAGCTGCAGCGGGAAGGCCCACGTGGTTTAATGTCGCTGTTTTATGAAGTGTAATCAGACTCCAAAATTAACTTTTTGTCCAGTAGCCAGATGGCTAGTGAATGTTCAAATGCTTCCAGCCACTTGACACCCTGAGTGTAACTTCACGTTTAGCTGCGAGGTGGTTTCTTTTCCCGTGTGGAGTTGGTGGAGTTGTTCCTTGAGATGTTTGGAGTCCTGTTAACTGATGTTGATGTTGTTGTTGTTGTTGTTGTTGTTGTTGTTGTGTGTCTGCTTTCGACGCCACGCGACGACGTAACTTGATGAATGTTAGAACAGCTGAGACTGACCTTTACTGAGCCCTCCCCTCCTCCTCCTCCTCCTTGCAGGACAGACACGCTCTGTTAGATGTGATGACTTATGGGCTGAAACAGCGACTAGCTTTTACATGCTGACTAGTGCTGCAACTATCTATTATCTTCTGGATGAATGGAGGAGTTGTTTGGTCTCTAAAAATGTGGATTAGTGTTTCCCAAAAAGCCCAAGATTATGTCTTTTTTTTTTTTTTTTAAATGTCTTGTTTTGTCCACAACTCAAAAGATATTCAGTTTTCATGACTTTTGGAACGATGTTGTATTTATTGAAGTTAAAAAACAGTGAAAACTCCTTCAGCTGTGAAATTTCTGTTCTTACTTACAGTATACTGTTGAACTTTTTAAATTCCCCTTCAGAACACAAGACCAAAATAAGAGTTACAGACGCACACACACACACACAGACAGACAGACAGACAGACAGACAGACAGACAGACAGACAGACAGACAGACACAGAGAGACACAAACACAGAGAGACACACAGACACACACCCACACACACACACAGAGAGACACACAGACACACACCCACACACACACACAGAGAGACACACCCACACACACACAGAGAGACACACAGACACACACACACACACACACACAGAGACACACACACACACACACACACAGAGACACACACAGACACACAGAGACACACACAGAGACACACAGAGACACACACACACACACACACACACACACACACACACACACAGAGACACAGAGACACACACACACACACACACACACACACACAGACAGACACACACACACACACACACACACACACACACACACACACACAGAGACACACACAGACCGAGACACACAGAGACACACACACACACACAGAGACACACACAGACCGAGACACACAGAGACACACACACACAGACCGAGACACACAGAGACACACACACACAGACCGAGACACACAGAGACACACACACACAGACCGAGACACACAGAGACACACACACAGAGACACAGTTTACACACAAGTTTACCTGTTGTTACATAAAAAATGACTCCAACTGATTAATGGATGATCTAAATAGTTGGAGATTAATTTAATAGTTGACCACTAATCCATTCATATTTGCAGCTGTAGTATTATGTAAGTTTTTAATTATGTAAGGAGGGAAGAGGAAAGGAACTATAGAGGGAATAAAAGAAGAGGAAGGGAAAGAAGGATGAAATGAAAAGGGAAGGAAGGGATACTGGAAAGAAAGTAAAGGAAGAATAAGGAAGGAAGGAAGGAAGGAAAGAAGTTTCCTGTCCCAGAGGAGAGAAGAAACTAGAAAATATTCTCATATAACACGCTGACATCACACAAGTTTACCGGATTAAATAAAAAGTGACGCAAATCGGTTAATGGATTATCTAAATAGACAATTAATTGATTCATCTTTGCAGCTCTATTGCACACATCATATTCTGTTTAGATGTTTGTATTTTAAAAAAATTACATTTTATTGAACAAAAACAAATTAGAGGTGTGAATCTTCACTGATCTACCGATTCGATTACGATTATCACGTCTGCAATTCGATATCTCGATGCATCACGATGCGTCAAATCCATGTTTCTATTAAAGCCATGTAGGAGATTTAATTCATAGCTTTTCAAGCTTCAAAAACCAAACATTCTGCCGTGCTCTAATACTAAATAAACTGGATACATAAAACTATACAGCACTGAGCACATGGCACTTCACATGTGCAAAAACATACCAGAATATGTCAACAGAAATGTTATCAGGCCTACATTACATTAAATTGTAATCAGAAATAATCAATTATGAGCCGGCCGATTATCAATGCAGCATTGTCCATGTCCAGGATTCCACGCATCGATTATTTGATTCATTTCAACACCTCTAAAAACAACTTCACGCCACCTTGAATGTCTGTCTTAGAAAATCCCTTGAATTTCCTCCCAGAGTGAGACCTCTTTGTTTCTTTCGGTTTGATTAAAAGGTGTTTCTGTCTCCTCTGTCGTCTCAGATATCCAGGAATTTTACGAAGTGACCTTATTGGACAGTCAGAGATGGGTGGAGTCTTCCAAGGTGGCGGACCCCATGGCGCCCGTCCACCTGTGGGACTTCTCCAGCCTTCAAAGCACAACGGTGACCTCGGACACTTTGCCCAGCCTTAGCACCAGCATCGAGGTAAGAGTCCCCTAACACACAACTCGCCTTCCTGTTCAAGGTATCCCCCAAGGGAAATGCAGTTTACAGCATTTAGAGTTACATTTTAAGAAAGTTGTTTACAATGCTGATGGCAGCTACCCTGGTCCTACCAGACTGTGGTCCGTTAGCCTGGTCCTACCAGACTGTGGTCCGTTAGCCTGGTCCTACCAGACTGTGGTCCGTTAGCCTGGTCCTACCTTACTCTGGTCCATTAGCCTAGTCCTACCAGACTCTGGTCCATTAGCCTGGTCCTACCAGACTCTTGTATATTAGCCTGGTCCTACCAGACTCTTGTATATTAGCCTGGTCCTACCAGACTCTGGTATATTAGCCTGGTCCTACCAGACTCTGGTCCATTAGCCTGGTCCTACCAGACTCTGGTATATTAGCCTGGTCCTACCAGAATCTGGTACATTATCCTGGTCCTACCAGACTCTGGTCCATTAGCCTGGTCCTACCAGACTCTGGTACAGTAGCCTGGTCCTACCAGACTCTGGTCCATTAGCCTGGTCCTACCAGACTCTGGTACACTAGCCTGGTCCTACCAGACTCTGGTCCATTAGCCTGGTCCTACCAGACTCTGGTACAGTAGCCTGGTCCTACCAGACTCTGGTACACTAGCCTGGTCCTACCAGACTCTGGTACATTATCCTGGTCCTACCAGACTCTGGTCCATTAGCCTGGTCCTACTAGAATCTGGTACATTATCCTGGTCCTACCAGACTCTGGTCCATTAGCCTGGTCCTGCCACTAACTTTGCGAGCTGGAAAATCAAACTGTTCCCGAACCCCCGTGGGTAGGAGGTCCACGACATGATGGCCCCCAACACAACTCAGCTCAAGATTGGTTTTGTTCGGGTTTAACTTCTGGATATTCGGCAGCACTGCCACAATGGACCGAATGGCTTAACTCCCATCTTTCTCGCGCACGACCTCAACGGCATCGTTCTCAGCCACTCCCTCTGTTCGCTGATTGGACAGCCAAATATTTGGCCGGAGAAAACTCAAGAATATACCTCAAACCCAGGCAGAGTACTGAAGGGGAAGGGCGGAGCCAGGCTAGATGGCAGCAGGAATAAGGTTGCTTTCACACCTACCTTGTTTGGTCCGTTATAAACTAACCCTGGAGTTTTTGGTCTGATAGTCCGGTTGGTTTGTGGTGCGGTGTGAAAGGTCATCCGAACTCTGGTGAGGATAAAATGGAAGAAACCTGGTCCACTTAAAAAACGAGGGTCTCAGTTCTCTTTCAAGTGAACTAGAGTTGAGTTCACTTCAGGTGAGAACAAGATCTGACCCAAATGCACAAAGTGAACCAAAAACAGAGCATTTACTAGCCTGCAGCTTCAACCTTCCACACAATTTACAGACTTATATATGATTTAAGGGACGATAACTTTCAGATTCATTAGCTGTTCTACGCACCGATCGCTGGTCATCTGTGTGACATCATCAGTCTGTGTGACCTCATCGGTCTGTGTGACATCATCTCTCCTTCACTTGTTGTCGGTCAGCTGCTCACATTGTTTGCCTTCTAAAATATTAAAAACACTAAAGCAGAACCAGATATTATTTGTTATTATTTGTTATATTCTGTCCAATTTAACAAGCGTGACATGTTTACAGTGTTTTGGTGAGTTTGACAAAGTGCAGTGTGAACTCAAACCTAACTTAATGAAAGGTGCCGCAATGCTGCATCTTCACCCTTGAATTGCACAGAGTCCACCGAACTATAGGTGTGAAAGTGTCCTAAATTACCTTTTGAACCTATTGGAAGATTTGCTCCCTGATGGTAACGACGTAAATTCGCACCCCAGGGGATGGCACTGATCGGCCAAGATGGACAATGGAAGATGGCTTCCTTTTTAAAGATCTGTCCTTTTACAGTTCATGAAGGTTGTTCAGGTGTTCTGGCAATTTTGCTGCACACCTTGACAATGCCTTGGGTTAGGGGACAATGCCTTGGGTTAGGGGACAATGCCTTGGGCTAGGGTTAGGGGACAATGCCTTCGGTTAGGGGACTATGCCTTTGGTTAGGGGACAATGCCTTGGGCTAGGGTTAGGGGACAATGCCTTGGGTTAGGGGACAATGCCTTGGTTTAGGGGACAATGGCTAGGGTAAGGGGACAATGCCTTGGGTAAGGGGACAATGCCTTGGGTAAGGGGACAATGCCTTGGGTAAGGGTACAATGCCTTGGGTAAGGGGACAATGCCTTGGGTAAGGGGACAATGCCTTGGGTAAGGGGACAATGCCTTCGGTTAGGGGACAATGCCTTGGTTTAGGGGACAATGCCTTGGGTTAGGGGACAATGCCTTGCGCTAGGGTGAGGGGACAATGCCTTGGGTTAAGGGACAATGCCTTGGGTTAGGGGACAATGCCTTGCGCTAAGGTGAGGGGAAAATGCCTTGGGTCAGGGGACAATGCCTTGGGCTAGGGTTAGGGGACAATGCCTTGCGCTAGGGTGAGGGGAAATGCCTTGCGCTAGGGGACAATGCCTTGCGCTAGGGTGAGGGGACAATGCCTTGGGTTAGGGGACAATGCCTTGCGCTAGGGTGAGGGGAAATGCCTTGCGCTAGGGGACAATGCCTTGCGCTAGGGTGAGGGGACAATGCCTTGCGCTAAGGTGAGGGGAAAATGCCTTGGGTCAGGGGACAATGCCTTGGGCTAGGGTTAGGGGACAATGCCTTGCGCTAGGGTGAGGGGAAATGCCTTGCGCTAGGGGACAATGCCTTGCGCTAGGGTGAGGGGACAATGCCTTGCGCTAGGGTGAGGGGACAATGCCTTGCGCTAGGGTGAGGGGACAATGCCTTGGGTTAGGGGACAATGCCTTGAGCTAGGGGACAATGTCTTGGGTTAGAGTTAGGGGACAATGCCTTGGGCTATGGTTAGGGGACAATGTCTTGGGTTAGAGTTAGGGGACAATGTCTTGGGTTAGAGTTAGGGGACAATGTCTTGGGTTAGAGTTAGGGGACAATGTCTTGGGTTAGAGTTGGGGGACAATGTCTTGGGTTAGAGTTGGGGAACAACGTCTTGGGTTAGAGTTGGGGGACAACGCCTTGGGTTAGAGTTGGGGGACAATGCCTTGGGTTAGAGTTGGGGGACAATGACTTGAGTTAGAGTTGGGGACAATTCCTTGGGTTAGAGTTGGGGGACAATGCCTTGGGTTAGAGTTGGGGGACAATGACTTGAGTTAGAGTTGGGGACAATTCCTTGGGTTAGAGTTGGGGGACAATGCCTTGGGCTAGAGTTAGGGGACAATGCCTTGGGTTAGGGATAAGGGACAATGTCTTGCAGGCTATTTTTCTGTTTGAACGACAGTGACCCGTGCCATGCCGATAAAAGAAAAGGTAAGGACAGGTTTGATTTTCATTAAAAGGTTAATAAGGGTTGAGGCTTGAAAGGATAGTAAGGAAGGACAAAGGAAAGGAAGTACGTAGGAAAGAATGTAGGGAAGACAAGGAAAAGAAGAGGAGGGAAGGAAATAAGGATGAAAGAAAGGGGGAAGGAATAATTGTATAACCATATCGGTTGACACCTATCTGTCCCTAAACACGCCTTCATGTCTGAACTGCCCTGTACTAAATCATGTTGTTTTTCTTGGGAACAAAAGAAGTTAAAATGGAGAATATTAAAAATAGATCACACCTTTTTAAAAACATCACGGGAAGAAGAGTGAAAGGTGATTTTTGTTGTCTGTTTGATATAAAATGCTTCAGGAGGGATTGAACACAATATGTGCCAACATTTTTATCTGGTTCTCTCCATCCAAAAGTCTTGCTTATTACACGGAGAAAGAGTTAGTTTTTAGATTTAGTCAACTCTCTTAAAGGTACAGGAGAAGTGACACTGTGTCTGGTAAATATTAGGAGCTACCAGGGCTTCACATTCAAAACAGAATACACATTTAAAACACAAAGAAATAAGAATACACAACAAGATAATCGACAACAAAATAAGTGTGACAATACAAATCCACACACACAAATACAGAGAGAGAGAGACACACACACACACACACACACACACACACAGAGACACACACAGAGACACACACACAGAGATACACACACACACATAAAGAGAGAGACACATAGACACACACCCGCGCGCAGACACACACACACACACACACACACACATCCATACACACACACAGAGACACACATACATAAATAGATACAAACATACATACATACACGCACCCACCCACACACACGCATATACAGAGACACACACTCACACAAACACACACATACATACAGAGAGATGCACACAACCATACAGAGAGACACACACATGCACACACACACACACACATACATAAAGAGAGAGACACAGACACACACGCGTGCAGACACACACACATACATACAAAGAGAGAGACACAGACATACACACATACACTTAGACACACACATACAGAGAGATACACACACACAAAGAGAGACACATACACAGAGAGACACACACACACACACACACACACACACACACACACACACACACACACACACACACACACACACACACACACACACACACACACACAATAAAGAGAGACACATAGACACACACACCCGCACACACACACACACACACACACACACACACACACACACACAGAGACACACACATACATAAATAGATACAAACATACATACATACACACACCCACCCACACACACTCACACATACAGAGACACACACATTCACACAAACACACACACGTACATACAGAGACATGCACACACACATACAGAGAGACACACACACACACACATAAAGAGAGAGACACAGACACACACGCGCACAGACACACACACATACATACAAAGAGAGAGACACAGACATACCCACATACACTTAGACACACACATACAGAGAGATACACACACACAAAGAGAGACACACACACGTACAGACACACACACACATACACAGAGAGACACACATACAGAGAGAGACACACACACGCATACAGAGACACACACACACACACACACACACACACACACACACACACACACACACACAAAATAGTTTTGTGTAGATGTGAAATATGTAGTTGCTATATTTGTTGCTGTTGTATCTTTTCATGTAATCCCGTGTTTTTATAACCGGTGATGGGATTAGGCAGAAATTGGAAAATAATCCACAAAATGTCATTTTCTGGTCCTGGCATGAAATAGATTTATTCTTAATTTCTTCTTCTTTTAAGCTGTAGTTTTTGGAGGAAACGTCCTAACAGCTGGTGTCTGGAACGACAAAATGAACTTGGTTATTATCATCGAACAGGCAAAGAAGAGAACATTTTAGACAGACACAGAATATCACACACACACACACACACACACACACACAGAGAGCGAGAGAAACACACACACATACAGAGAGACACATACACATACAGAGAGACATATACACACACACATACATACAGAGAGACACACAAACACACATACATACAGAGAGACATATACACACACATACATACAGAGAGACACACAAACACACATACATACAGAGAGACATATACACACACACATACAGAGAGACACACAAACACACATACATACAGAGAGACATATACACACACATACATACAGAGAGACACACAAACACACACATACATACAGAGAGACATATATATATACACACACACACACACATACATACAGAGAGATATATACACACACACACACACACACATACATACAGAGAGACACACAAACACACACATACATACAGAGACACACAAACACACACATACATACAGAGACACACAAACACACACATACATACAGAGAGACATATATACACACACACACACACACACATACATACAGAGAGACACACAAACACACACATACATACAGAGAGACATATACACACACACACATACATACAGAGAGACACACAAACACACATACATACAGAGACACATATACAGAGACATATACACACTAGAGATGTTCTGATACTGGTATCGGTATCGGCTCCGATACTGCCTAAAACGCTGGTATCGGTATTGGGAAGTACTGGAGTTTATGCACCGATCCGATACCACGTAATAAAGCCCTGAAGAAAATCTACGTTAAAGTAGTTTATTTCTGTTCTTTTTCCGTTATAACTGACTGTCAAACTGGAGAGTAAAAGAAAGTTCTGGGGCATTCATTGTTTGTGTTTGTTCATGTTTCACAAAGAGTTTAACCAGACAGACAACAAAGATAGAAATCATATCACATCTATACAGAGATAGTAGTATACAGCTGTTATACATCATATCATCATACAGAGATAGTAGTATACAGCTGTTATACATCATATCATCATACAGAGATAGTAGTATACAGCTGTTATACATCATATCACATCCATACAGAGATAGTAGTATACAGCTGTTAAAACATAATGAAATATATGACACTCTGGTATCGGATCGGTACTCGGTATCGGCCGATACGCAAGTTCAGGTATCTGAATCGGTATCGGGAAGCAAAAAAGTGGTATCGGGCCATCTCTAATATACACACACACACATACATACACACAGTACAGGCCAAAAGTTTGGACACACCTTCTCATTCAATGTTTCTTTATTTTCATGACTATTTACATTGTAGATTCTCACTGAAGGCATCAAAACTATGAATGAACACATATGGAATTATGTACTTAACAAAAAAGTGTGAAATAACTGAAAACATGTCTTATATTTTAGATTCTTCAAAGTAGCCACCCTTTGCTTTTTTATTAATAAGGGAATAATTCCACTAATGAACCCTGACAAAGCACACCTGTGAAGGTAAAACCATTTCAGGTGACTACCTCATGAAGCTCATTGAGAGAACACCAAGGGTTTGCAGAGTTATCAAAAAAAGCAAAGGGGGGCTACTTTGAAGAATCTAAAATATAAGACATGTTTTCAGTTATTTCACACTTTTTTGTTAAGTACATAATTCCATATGTGTTCATTCATAGTTTTGATGCCTTCAGTGAGAATCTACAATGTAAATAGTCATGAAAATAAAAAGGAAACGCATTGAATGAGAAGGTGTGTCCAAACTTTTGGCCTGTACTGTACATACATACATACATATACATACATACATACATACATACATACATACATACAGAGAGACACACACACACACACACACACACACACACACACACACACACACACACACACAAACATCTACACAGACAGACGTGTAAAGGTCCTTTACGTTTGAAACTAGAGAACTGGATCAACAGTAAGTAGTAACAAGTAACTATCAAATGGGGGTTTAACTTGTTATTCTTCCACAGCCGCTGTGTTTTCTGCTCTAACTCCACCCGTCTGGCACTGAACCACGCTCAAAACAAACCACACACACACACACACACACACACACACACTGAGCCAGGTGTGCCCTGTCTTGTTTGCTTGTATTGAACTTGTCTTTCTTTCCTCTTTCTCTGATCGTAAAACAAACGTCGTCACTCGTAGGACTCCCCCCTCCTTAATGAAATCCTGCACACGTTGGCGCAGGCCAAACGCCCGCCCGGCCCTGACGGACAAGTAAGTACCACCAGCGATGTTCACCCTCGCCGCATGTTCGATATCCAGTCCTCTTGTGCTTTGGCTCATCGGGGTCCAGGCTCAGGGCTCAGGGGTCAGGTCTGCCCACATTGTCTCAAGGTGTTGCTGTAGTTTATTTACATACAATGTAAAGGAAAGTGAAAAGAAACTGTCTTAAAATGACTCTAGTTCCTTTTCATACCATCAAGCTAACAAGAGTAGCAATCGGGATTTATATGTATAATTTAAAGGCTCATTTTGGTATTTTTTGAACTTATTTTCCCATGCTTTCCAGTCCCTCCAGAACAACGCGATCATGCGATCGCATAATTCAACGCATAATCAGCCAAAGTCTGCATATTTTTGCAAATTCGCCGCAGTTTCACCGCATAGATTGCCGATTTCCGCGCAAAATATGCGGGGCTTGCAATGATTTCATAATCCCCGCATTTTCATTGCAATAAAAGTCCCATAATATATCTTAGCAGAAAGTTGAAAAATGTTGCGTTTACTTCACAGAACGTTATGAAGTGACATAATTACCGTTAATTATCATCGAAAATCTGGGTGTTGGGGGAATCACTTTTTTCTCTTTTTCATCAAACTGCAATTTTTGCAAGTTCCCGCAATTTCATAGCATAAAATTGCATAAATATCCCGCATATTCCATCGCATTTTTTTAAGAAAACGTGCCGCATAATCAAGGATTTTTACCACGCAACAATCACAAAAAAACTCAAACGCATTTTTCTGGAAGGACTGGCTTTTGTGTCTAAGTGACTGATGTGAACTTAAATCGTTAAATCTGGTCCAGTATTGGGTGAGAACACTGTAACACAGCAGCTGTGAACCGGGCTGTAATGTAACCCTACAGGACTAATGTTCAGCATCAGTTAGAGTCCACTAAAAGTTCTGTTGTTGCTGCTGACAGACTCAGATTATTATTCTAAGTGTCTGACGATATTATGGAAAGGATCCCTACAGAGATAGACCTTTTAGTTAAAGAGTAAGATCCTTTTAGTTTAACATGAAACAGCCCCGAAATCACCATCACCAAACTACACCAGACTCCATGTAAATAATCAGGACTTTTAGCGTGTAAAGAGCCAGCATATCTCCACCAGACTCCATGTAAATAATCAGGACTTTTAGCATGTATAGAGCCAGCATATCTCCACCAGACTCCATGTAAATAATCAGGACTTTTAGCGTGTTTAGAGCCAGCATATTTCCACATGTAAATGGGTGAATTAAGGGTTTATTTCAACCAAACCAGAGTGGTGATTGTTGGAACAGTGGAAAGATGAACCAAGACGGCTTTTGGTAGTTTTATTTAGTTCATGTCCACTTTGAATGAAGTGTGTTTTACGCTGAAAAAATCCTGATTATTTACATGGAGTCTGGTGTAGTTTGGTGATGGTGATTTCGGGGCTGTTTCATGTTAAACTAAAAGGATCTTACTCTTTAACTAAAAGGTCTATCTCTGTAGGGATCCATCCCATAATGTTGTCAGACACTTAGAATAATAGTGAGTCTGTCAGCTGACTGATGCTGAACATTTGTCCGTTAACGTTACATTGCAGCTTGTTTCTCTCTCTTAAAGGTATTGTGGAGGATTTTCCCGAATTTTAGAAAAGAACCGCCCTCTGTACTTTTTGAAAAAATGCACATGTGCAACACTCTGCCTGCTCCCGAGAGGGAACGCCTATTAAACGTGTGCACGAGAGAGCACTGTTTACAAGTTGCTGTCGGCATGGCTCATACAAGCCTACTCTCCAAAAGAAGATTTGCACTTTTTCACAAATTGAGATGTTTACCGTGTGTGCGTGACTTGTGCCAGGGCTAGCATCGCTAATCATAGCTTACATCAACTTTTACTAGCAGTGATTTTAAGTGGATTTCTCCAAATAGCCAAACTTTACCTGTGGAGTAGAAACTTGACGACTGAGGCATCGGTGGGAAGCCCAACGCCAGCGTGTGAAATATTCTCCCAAAAGCTTCAATGCTTCAATGAATGGCTGAAACCGTAGCTCAAGCTCACCACACATATACACCTGAAAGCTCGGGACGTAAACATATCACCAGAATGATTGACAACCAGGAGGACCAATAGTCTTGATGTTCCACCCGGATAAAGAAAATCCTCCACTATACCTTTTAATACTGGACCAATTTCAAAGACAGTCACTTAGACACAAACACATGGGAAGATAAAGTCCAGGACCGCAGACAGAGCCAAAGTGAGAAGAAACGCAGCGACACGGTGAGGCAGTTTATGCTGCGTTCAGGGGTCATGGTTCATTTTGCTTCATTCATTTTGGTCCATGTTGTCGGGTCTGAACAGTACACCTCCTGTCCTTAGCGTAGATACATGAAGAGTTCCTTCCACAATCAGTACATTTACAGTAATCCAAAATCAATGAGAGTCATGTAAACAACATATTCTGTTTGTTACAATAGAGAGGCGAAGTCCCTCCCCTTCCTGTGGGCCGCCATGGGACCTTAATTCGTAAAGAAAATGAACGGTAGTGAATGTAATAAAGTGTAGCCAATCCAAATAAACACAGGAGGAGGATTTATTAAGTGAACATTATTTATAGATAGTGGAATAACTCATTAAAGATCCTTTAACCCTTGTTTTGTCTTCCCGTTGACCTGCAACTTTTACTTTTTCTGGCTAAACATTTCAAACTTAAATTGGTTGACATTTTTTCTCACTTTTTTCCAAGTTTTTCGTCCCTTTTTCACAACTTTTTTTGTCACTTTTTCAATTTTTGTCGGGCGGGGGGGTTAGGCTTTTTTGTAATTTTTTTTCCCTACTTTTCTAAATCTTTTATCCATTTTTTTCAGTGTTCTTGTATCATTTTCCCGCTTAAAAATTGAGTAAAACACCCAAATTCAATGAAAGTATATATGTGTGTGTTTATTTATTTTAAAGCCACCAGAGTCCTTTCACAAAAACGGTCATTTTACCTCGCAGAACACTATGGGAGTTGCTGCTCTCTACAATTGACAAACCTGACATAAAATGCCAATAAAGTGACAAAGAAATTTGAAGAAAAAAAAAAAATTCTGAAAAAGCGACAAAAAAATTGTTAAAAAAATTAATAAACATAATTAAAAAACATGCAGGAAAAAAAAAAAACACAATTGGGAGTTGCTGCTCTACCGCTGCCTCCCTCCAAAAACGTTGAAAGAAACAACAAAGGAAAAAGTACAAAAAATGTTGGAAAAAAGTGACTAAAACAAACACATTTAATTTTGTCTTTAACCCTCGTGTTGTCTTCCTGTCGACCAACAACCAACTTTTAGTTTTTCTGGGTCAAAATGTAAAATTTAAACCATAAGACACTTTTCAGGTATTTTTTTTCTCTGTTCTTTGTCACTTTTTTCCAAGTTTTTCCTAATTTTTCCGATGTTTTTGTTTTTTTTTTTTTTTTGCATTTTTTTTTTTTTTTTTTCTACTTTTCAAAATCTATTTTTTTTTTTTTTAATTTTCAATGTTCTTGTATGAACATGTATAATTTCTCCTCCCAAAATGCTATTAAATTGAATAAAACACACAAATTCAATGAAAGTATTGAGCTGATCATTTATATATTTATTTTACCGAAACACCCATGTTATTTTTTATTTTTTTAAATGTAGTTATCTATATATTATACTACATTATATACTTTTTTTTTTTTTTTTTTTGAGTTTTTCTGACTTTTTAGGTCTTTTTTTTTTTTTTTTTTTTTTTTTTTTAATTTTCTTTTTTCCTGCACTTTTTGACATTTCTGTTATTTTTTGTCACTTTTTTAAACCTTTCATCAATTTCCTTCTTCAAATGCTATAAAATTGACTAAATCCCCCAAATTCAATGAAAGTAGTGAACTGATCATTCATTTAATTTGTTAAGAGCGCTGTAGGGAACCATCCATGTTAATTTTTTTTGACAATTTGCTTGAAAGAAACCCAAATTTCTGATATAGAAACTTTTTGAAAATGGGTCAGATTTGACACCCGAGGACACCAGGAGAGCTAAGAATATAAATTTGTGGAGCATCTCGTCATGAGTTTTGTAAACGTGTGAAAGCTTTTGGGTCCCCTCAGAGAGACTGGAGCTGTACTGCTGTTCAGGACCTTTGTGGTGGTGGTTCTTAGTTCTGGTTTAATGTGCAGGTTGCAGATCATTTATATATTCTTTTGACTTTTTAGGTTCCTGTTTGTGTTTCCATGTTTTGCAACCGGCGTCATCACATCATCTGTTTGTGTTTTTAAAGTTGTAAGCAGAAGATTTCATGCATTTTGATGTGCAAGTTGTCCTGTTACTTTGAGTTGCTACGTAGCTTTTTGCTGTAAACAAACTACTCTGCTTACACCTCTGTTTGTTTAGCAGAAATAAGTGGAGTTGCACTCTGTAAGTAAAACACATACACACATCCGAATCAGAACTAGAGATGCACCGAGTGCTCGGCTGTGACCGGCGAGCTGCAGGTCAGTCTGACATATGGCGATTTCATGCCGGTCAACGCTACAATTAACTGACAACAGAAGTTATACGAGTTACAGTTATCATTTTCTTTTTTTTGTTGGATATTGGATGTGAAAAGAAGGAAATTGTTCTAAAGTTGCGCTTTAGATGTGTGTGCATGTCCCACACCAAGAGTAATTTATATAGTTCTATTTTATACTAGTGATCCATTATCTGTTCAAAACATGTTATATGTTCTGTGCAAAAAGTTCTGTTAAAAAAAAGATTGAAAATGTGTGCTGTAAAGTGGTTAGAAAAAAGGGAATCGGCTAAAATCGGTATCGGCTGGCCTATCTCAAAGAAAATCTGAAATCAGAATCGGCCTAGGAAGTTGTAATTGGTGCATCTCTAATCAGAACCAGTTTTTATTGGCCATGTGTACTTACATACACAAGGAATTTGACTTCGGTAGGTGTTAACTTTCTCTCTACATTCAACAAATGGACATGTAGCAGTAAGCATTCAGTAGACAAATAGTAATATAGACACACATACTGTACAATAGAGACAAAAATATACATATAGGAACATATCAACAGAATATGTAAGAATACAAATGAGACCTATTAACCCAAGTACACATGGAGTGGGATGTAAAGTTAAAAAAATAGTGTGCAAGATGCATATTGGAATGATAAGTGTATAAATGTAATGTGTAGAGAAGTGGGTGAGATGAGCCAACTTTCCTCAGTTCAGTGGCGTGATGGCAGTGGGAAAGAAGCTGTTCTTATGTCTGGTTTTTTTGTTGTTGCGCCTGCCAGAGGGGAGGAGGTTAAGTATGAAGTAGTTTTTATGTTAAAAAAAATCAGAGTTTCTCCGAGGCTGTTGGAGGGACTGCGAGCCGAGCTGCCGCTAACGTTTGCTGACCGGGAGAGTCTGTGCTGCGTTCTGCTTTTGTTTCGTCCTCCGCCACGTGCCGTACCTCACCGGAAGTGTCTCGAATTTGACCCGTTTACAAAACATTTCTATATCAAAATTATGACAAAAGAACATTGGAAAAAATGACCAAAAAACATTGGAAAAAGTGACAAAAAACCCCATACAAAACATCTCCAAAGGTGACAAAAACTTGTTAAAAAAAGTGACCAATAAACACCAGTAAATTGCTGGTAAATGACAAAAACAAGCACCAGATGGGAAAAGGATATTTTACAATAACTTTGAATGCACCACGAGGCTGCGGCTGTTCAAGTGAACGCACCGTCTGCGCAACGGCATCTGCAGTCAGACTGCTACATCCCGCTGTTGGACTCCTCTCCAGGGAAATACAGTCGCACTTTACTCCGTTTAACGTTAGCTGTTAGCATTTTAACCATTGTGTTTAATCCAGCTGCTAGCTAACGGTAGGCTAACGTTACTTGCTGTCAGTAGTGTAAATCAGAGGTGTCAAAAGTATTCACATTCATTACTCAAGTAGAAGTATAGATACTAGGGTTTGAAAAGACTTTTGTAGAAGTTGAAGTATCAACTCAAGCTTTTTACTTAAGTAAAAGTGTAAAAGTACTGGTTTCAAAACTACTTAAAGTATAAAAGTAAAAGTAATGTAAGGCAGAGATCTTCAACAGGGGGTCCTCAGAGTCATTGCAGGGGGGCCTCCAAATTATTGTACATTTTTGAGTCTTTTTTTATTATCTTTGAGTCTTTTAAAATTAAAATGCCTTAACATAATTCCAACATATTATTAGCAAATATAAATTCCCACTGATGATAGGCTTACTGGCCTATAGATAAGGTAGTCCCTAAGATATCAGCCCACAGATACAGTTAATCCTAGATTTACTGTATGTCACATACAGTATGTAACATTAAAATATTATAAAATCATGGCAACAATTAATATTTTAATAGCTTATGAAAAAAGGGTATGTAAGAACGCTTTAGGTTGCCCTAACAGTTATTGTAGGCCCAGTTTAATATGCAACTTAATTTCATACAATATGTAGTAAGGGGTCCCTGCTACATCTCACTTTAAGTTAAGGGGTCCTTGGCTTAAAAAACGTTGAAGACCCCTGATGTAAGGGGGAAACAAGGCCATTAAGGACAACAGCTTAACCCCAAAACGTTAGGACAAAATCATATTCCTATAATAATGTTATATTAAAATCATACCTGCAAACTCAGAAGGGCTGAAAAAGGTGACACATCTCTTCTGTGTTTATCAGACAACGGCAGCTACAGTCTGGTGTTACAATCCTCTCCAGTGAAATACAGACACACTTTTACACCGTTTAGCTGTCAGAATTTTAACCGTGTTTACTCCAGCTGCTAGCTAACTGTAGGCTAACGTTAGCTGCTGCCAACTGTAGTGTTGACTAGCGTCCCGTGCGGCGATGTTTCAGTTCCCTCTAACGTCCGTTTTCGGAGCATCAGAGAGAAGCGCAGGCATCTTAGTGGCACCTAAATAAGACACCGAAATCCACGTTGCTATTCGGTCCGGTAGATAACGCTCGTTAAAGCACCGGTGGCGTATTAGCACCGGGTCTGTGCAGGTTTGATGGATCGCGTACAAACCAATAGGGTGTCGGAATGACTATGTTTATACTTCTCATCCAATCACATTCACTCTCTCCGGATGGAGCGATCTGGATAGGGTTTTTTGTGTGTGTGTTTTTTGAACGATGACGAGCCGGAATGAAAACAAGCCGAACTGAAATATGAGTAACGAGGCTATTTTTAAAATGTAAGGAGTAGAAAGTACAGATAATACCGTGAAAATGTAAGGAGTAGAAGTAAAAAGTATGCTGTAAAATAATTACTCCAGTATTGATAGATACCCAAAATTTCTACTTAAGTAAGGTAACGAAGTATTTGTACTTCGTTACTTGACACCTCTGGTGTAAATTCAGGCACCGAAATGTTATTTTAAGCTACTCCGCTGTGCTCTGGAGTAATGTCTGGCTATGTGAGACTAGCATCTACCGTTAGCTACTCCGCTGTGCTGTGGAGTAATGTCTGGCTATGTGAGACTAGCATCTACCGTTAGCTACTCCGCTGTGCTCTGGAGTAATGTCTGGCTATGTGAGACTAGCATCTACCGTTAGCTACTCCGCTGTGCTGTGGAGTAATGTCTGGCTATGTGAGACTAGCATCTACCGTTAGCTACTCCGCTGTGCTGTGGAGTAATGTCTGGCTATGTGAGACTAGCATCTACCGTTAGCTACTCCGCTGTGCTCTGGAGTAATGTCTGGCTATGTGAGACTAGCATCTACCGTTAGCTACTCCGCTGTGCTGTGGAGTAATGTCTGGCTATGTGAGACTAGCATCTACCGTTAGCTACTCCGCTGTGCTGTGGAGTAATGTCTGGCTATGTGAGACTAGCATCTACCGTTAGCTACTCCGCTGTGCTGTGGAATAATGTCTGGCTATGTGAGACTAGCATCTACCGTTAGCTACTCCGCTGTGCTGTGGAGTAATGTCTGGCTATGTGAGACTAGCATCTACCGTTAGCTACTCCGCTGTGCTGTGGAGTAATGTCTGGCTATGTGAGACTAGCATCTACCGTTAGCTACTCTGCTGTGCTGCCAGTATTACATACAATATTACATATTGCACCTTTAAATTTTCTCCACTCAAGTTGACTTTAAAGTGTAAACGGAGTCATTGACGTTGACCCATTTCTGTTTTATTTGAATAAAAAAATTATCTGCGTGTGTAAAAAGGCCGGTTGCATCACTTCCTGTTGTTTAAATGTTTATGACCCACCGTATGATGACACTAACGAGGGTGGACACAGCCACATGACACATTCATGGAAGTGTAAAATATTCATGCTTGTGATTCTCAAACGCCCACGCTGCCTCTTCTCCCTGCTGCAGCCACTCATCACTCCTCTTCCTCCTCCTCTTCCTCCTCCTCTAGCTCTTCCTCCTCCTCCTCTTCCTCTTCCTAACTCTTCTTCCTCCTCCTTCTCCTCCTCTTCGGACATTTGGTGTTGAGTCATACATGTAAAAACAAACAGCCAGTGCAAAGTTAAGTTTTCTCCCTTTTATTTCAACAGTATCTGTGTGTGTGTGTGTGTGTGTGTGTGTGTGTGTGTGTGTGTGTGTGTGTGTGTGTGTGTGTGTGTGTGTGAAGAAGAAATACTGCATTTCTGTAAGAAATACAGAAACTTGGAGGCTTCATTTACACACAGACGCACACGTGTGTGTGTCTCTTTGGGTGTTTGTGTGTGTCTGTGTGAGGGTGTCTGTGTGTATGATTGTCTGTGTGTATGATTGTCTGTGTGTGTATGATTGTCTGTGTGTGTGTATGATTGTCTGTGTGTGTGTGCGCGCGTCTGTCTGTCTCTGTGTGGTTGTCTGTGTGTCTGTCTGCATGTGTGTGTCTGTATGATTGTGTGTGTGTCTGTGTCTCTTTGTGTGTGTGTGTGTCTCTCAGTGTGTGTGTGTCTGTGTCTCTGTGTGTGCGCGTGTGTCCGTGTGTAAATGAAGCCTCAAAGTTTCTGTATTTCTTACAGAAATGCAGTATTTCTTCACACACATACATACACACACACACACACACACACACACACACACACACACACATATATATACACACACACACGCACGCACGCACATACAGACACACACACACACACACACACATACATATACACACACACACACACACACACACACACACACACACACACAGCAACATTTAACATTCCCAAAGCGCTACTGTTGCAGCCTACTTACTTGTAACATATTTCGTTTTTTACGGTTTTTATTTTTGAGGTACTTGAAGTTTTTTGGGCGTGTTCCAGCATTACAGTTACAGCGGTACTTCACCCTCTTTGGTTATTACTGCTCAAGATAAGTGTCAAGAGGCTTAAGATTTCCCACAGCTCGTAAACGCAGCCTCACAGAGGGGTTCAGTTCAGTGAGTCCTGGTCCCGCTGAGAGCCCCGGATACCGGGGGAGGGAGGAGGCTTCTCTCCGGTGAGCACGCTCTCTGTCGCCGGTAGATAGTGGCTGTCGGTCGGTGTCTATGCGTGAACAGAAACCTTATTTATGAAGACGGAGACTTGATGAAATAAACCGTGAGCAAACTGCCTGGCTGGAGCTCGCGCAGCAGGAGGGACAGCACGCGATGCGATGAGATGCCTATGTACCCGGGCTTTTCTCCCGGCTCGGAACGATGGACTGCATCTGTATTGTCACGACTAAGGTAACGCCTAAAAAAACTCCATTAAATACCAACGCACAAACACTGTTGACGGTGATTTCACTTAATCATAAATCGGTGTTACATTCGGCGTGCATTGTATCCAGAAAACGGCGCTTATTTCATATAATAATCTACTTTTTTGGAACTGTTCGCGTCTCAATCCAACGGACTTTCGTCGTTAAATTTGCGCAGCTAACCAACGGAGGCTGGTTGTGAATTGTGGCGACCAAAATCAAAAAAGTAAAGTTTGTACGGAAATACAGTTAATCTTTATCGATTATATTACCGCCGAATTAAATAGAACAACGTCTTCATATGAAGTCTGATATCTTGTGATCGTTGATGTGGTGTGTTTTTCTACAGACAAGTAAGGAATTGTTAATTTGTCATATTTCTCAATGGGAGTTTGGCTTAGCGTTTTCTTCGGAGAGCGCAGTCACTTTTCAGCCTAATTAGACTGCTAATCTGTCTCTTTTTCTAACGTGTTTTCGCCACTACAGAAACGTCACAACTATTTAAATAAGGTTGATATCGATGGACAATGTTTAACAGTCTAAACAGTGCATTTGTTTTCGGAACAGGCCAATTATCAATTATGCTCAGTTTCTACCCTATGATGCAGAGGTTCCCTGTTTGTTTTCCCCAAATTAAACTTGCTTTATGTTGTTATTAATGACTAGTGATGCAAGTTAAAAGCTCATCATTCCCATCACCCTTTAGCTTCTCTCATTACTGTATAAGTCACATTATCAACTGTTTTAATCCCCCCCAAAAAGGGCTAATAAGCATTTATGTAATCTGATGTCATCTTTCTGCATCTGTAGGAGGGAAAGTTCATTTTCAGCTCCCACACACACTTTCAGGCCAGGTGGGTGGACCTTGTGCTTCTGTGTCATCATCACACCTAGATTATTCTAGACTAATTTTTTAGATCTGGAAAATATGAGATGAGAAAAGAAAAGTTCAAATGTTTTCTGAAAGATAGATTGTTGCTTATACAGCGAGCAGCTGGAAGTGTTCAGTGACCAGTGGGTTCAAATGGTGTGTGTGTGTGTGTGTGTGTGTGTGTGTGTGTGTGTTCGTTCAGGGTCCATAGTGGGTTCAAATGGTTGAAAGTGTTTTCAGTGGACGGCAGTTATGTTGTAAAATACCTTATCAAAAAAATCTAAGAGTTGTTCCAAATACAGGAAGAGGAAATATGGTCAAAAAAAGCACACACACGGATATATACACACATACAGATATATATATACACACACACATACAGACACACACACACACATACAAACACACACACAGATATATATACACACACATACAGACACACACACACACACACACACACACACACACAAACACACACACAGATATATATACACACACATACAGACACACACACACACACACACACACACACACACACACACAGATATACATACATACACACACACACGGATATATACACACATACAGACACACATACAGATATATATACACACACATACAGACACACACACACACACACACACAAACACACACATACAAACACACACACAGATACAGTGGGGGAAATAAGTATTTGACCCCTTGCTGATTTTGCAGGTTTGCCCACTTACAAAGAATGCAAAAATCTACAATTTTAATCATATGTACATTCTAACAGTGAAAGACAGAATCCCAAAGAAAATTTAAGAAAATCACATCATATGAATTTATTAAAATTGATAACCATCTGATGAGGAAAAACAAGTATTTGACCCCCTGGACAAACAGCATGTTAATATTTTGTAGAATATATTTATAGTTGGTGACAAGGTTTGTGCACATTTCGGCAGGGATGTTGGCCCACTCCTCCCTGCAGACAGCCTCCAAATCATTCAGGTTCCGAGGTTGTCGCCTGGCAACTCGAATTTTAAGCTCCCTCCAAAGATTTTCAATCGGATTCAGGTCTGGAGACTGGCTAGGCCACTCCAGAACCTTGATGTGCTTCTTCTTCAGCCACTCTTTTGTTGCTTTGGTGGTGTGCTTAGGGTCGTTGTCGTGCTGAAACACCCATCCTCGACCCATCTTCAGCTCTCTCACTGAGGGAAGGAGATGTCGGTCCAGAATTCCACGATACATGGCCCCGTCCATCCTCCCCTCAATACGATGGAGTTGTCCCGTCCCCTTGGCTGAAAAGCACCCCCAAAGCATGATGTTGCCACCACCATGCTTGACGGTGGGGATGGTGTTCTTTGGGTTGTACTCGGTGTTCTTTGCCCTCCAAACACGACGAGTTGAGTTGAGGCCAAAAAGTTCTATTTTGGTCTCATCTGACCACATCACCTTCTTCCAGGCCTCTTCTGAGTCGTCCAGGTGGTGAATGGCGAACTTCATGCGGGCCTGTACATGTTTCTTCTTGAGCAGGGGGACCTTGCGTGCGCTGCAGGATTTCAATCCATGACGGCGTAGTGTGTTACCAACCGTTTCTTTTGTAACTGTGGTCCCAGCTGCCTTCAGTTGATTCATCAGTTCCCCCCTTGTGGTTTTGGGATGATTCCTCACCGTTCGCATGATCAGGGACACCCCACGAGGCAAGATCTTGTGTGGAGGCCCAGACCGAGGGAGGTTGGCGGTGGTGTGGTGCTTCTTCCATTTCCTGATAACTGCACCGACAGTTGATCTTTTCTCTCCAAGTTGCTTTCCGATTCTCTTGTAGCCCATCCCAGCCTTGTGCAGATCAACAATCTTGTCCCTGATGTCCGAGAAAGCTCTTTGGTCTTGCCCATGGTGGTGACGTTGGATGCTGGTTGTTTGGGTGTTGACAGGTGTCTTTTATACAGGTAACGAGGTGAGGCAGGTGTATTTGATGTAGATAATTGGTTCGGATTGGGGCTGTGTCTTAAAGAAAGACTAACTGGCTTGTAGGAGCCAGAATACTTGCTGTTTGTCCAGGGGGTCAAATACTTGTTTTTCCTCATCAGATGGTTATCAATTTTAATAAATTCATATGATGTGATTTTCTGGAATTTTCTTTGGGATTCTGTCTTTCCCTGTTAGAATGTACATATGATTAAAATTGTAGATTTTTGCATTCTTTGTAAGTGGGCAAACCTGCAAAATCAGCAAGGGGTCAAATACTTATTTCCCCCACTGTATATATACACACACATACAGACACACACACACACACACACAGATATACATACACACACACACACACACACGGATATATACACACATATATATATATATATATATATATATATATATATATATATATATATATATATATACACATACAAACACACACACCGATATATATACACACACATACAGATATATATATATATATATATATATAGATATAGATATAGATATATATATATATATATATATATATATATATATATATATATATATATATATATACACACAGACACATACAAACACACACACCGATATATATACACACACATACAGACACACAGACACACACACACACACACAGATATACATACACAGAGACAGACACATAGAAACACAAACACACATACAAACATACACTGCTTTTTACTGCTTTTCTGACGTTTCTAGCATTTTCAGATGTCTATTTTGTAAAATGTATTACTACGAGGCTAAATGTATTTTAATTTATTTCCTTCTTTTATGCCCCTTTTAAACATGTAAGATGTCCTTGTGTATTTAGAAAGGCGTCCGCCAAATAAAATGTATTATTATTATTATTATTATATACACACACATACACAGAGACAAACACACACACACACAGACGAATTGCAGGATGTGAACGTGACCTTTGTCACTCTGTCTGTGTTAAGTACGTGTCTGAAACTCTCCCATCCAGTCTGTCTCTGGCTCTCTGGGAGTTTGGTGGCGAGGCTGACGGTCGACCTTTTCGTAATGTCAGCACGCCGTTCCATCGTCTGATGTTGGCGCTCTGTGAGCAGTAGTGTTGTCCCGACACTGACCCCCAGTGTGGCACCAGAAGGGAAATTTAGAAAGTTGGCAAAGGTGCGTTGATGAATTTGCAATTTATCTGACCATAAATTAGACAAGAATGTCCATTCCTTTTAGTTTATCATGAAACTGCCCCGAAATCATCATCACCAAACTCCACCAGACCCCATGTAAATAATCAGGACTTTTAGTGTGTATAGAGCCAGCATATTTCCACCAGACCCCATGTAAATAATCAGGACTTTTAGTGTGTATAGAGCCAGCATATTTCCACCAGACCCCATGTAAATAATCAGGACTTTTAGCGTGTATAGAGCCAGCATATCTCCACCAGACTCCATGTAAATAATCAGGACTTTTAGTGTGTATAGAGCCAGCATATCTCCACCAGACTCCATGTAAATAATCAGGACCTTTAGCGTGTATAGAGCCAGCATATCTCCACCAGACTCCATGTAAATAATCAGGACTTTTAGTGTGTATAGAGCCAGCATATCTTCACATGTAAATGGGTGAATTAAGGGTTTATTTCAACCAAACCAGAGTGGTGATTGTTGGAACCGTGGAAAGATGAACCAAGACGGCTTTTAGTAGTTTTATTTCATTTGATGGTGATTTCGGGGCTGTTTCATGTTAAACTAAAAGGATCTTAAAGGTCTATCTCTGTAGGGATCCATCCAATAATGTTGTCAGATACTTAGAATAATAATCTGAGTCTGTCAGCGGCAACAAACAGAACTTTTAGTGGACGAGATTGACCGTTCATGTTTAATTGCAGCTTCTTTCTGGCTCAATACTCGACCGATTTCAAAGATTTTTGTCACTTAAACACAAAAACATGTTGAGACAGGGTCCCGGTTGAAAGTTACCCTTTTAACAAACTCCTCTAATATTGAGTAAAGAGTCTGTGCTGTTATTTCAGTCCCTAATGTGGAGGCGGGATGAGTTCTGGACCCCCTGCTGGTTCTGGGGATCACATCCCTCCTGGCTTTCATCTCTCTTTCTAAAATCCCATTTCTGTGTGCCGTGGCGGCGTCCTGCTCGCCTCTGATCTTCCCTCAGCTCCAAAATCTTTCCCTCTCTGCCACTTTCTCCTTTTTTTTCTTTCTTTTTTTAGTTTTTTTGTCCCCTCTGGAGGTATTCGTGAAAAAGCGATCAGCAGCATTTGGCACAAGTTGAAGGTGGGAAATGGAAGATGCGTCAACTAAGTTTAGTTTTCTTGTGGTATTTTGACCAAAACTTGATTTTCATAAATCCCCAAGAGTCCGAGGAAATGTAATATCCGAGCTTTATATTCCAAAACGATCTCTTCGCCTCACAATGTCCAAGTTTCTGGCCGAATCACAACCGAAAAACGCCAAACAGTTTTCCATTTCCGCACTTGTTATCGCCGCTAGCTTCTCTGCCCAGCTCGCTAAATGCTCAAAGTGGGCCTCATCGTGTACCAACAGGTTCTTCTTCTTCTTCTTCTTCTTCTTCTTCTTCTTCTTTTTAGTTTATTCACGGTTGGCAAACCAACTTAAATGTGCATTACCGCCACCAACTGGACTGGAGTGTGAACGAGAGATAAATGCAGAAAATAAATAAACCAAAATTAAATTATATAAATAAAATAAAAAAAATATGAATATTCGAATGTCAAATTTTCAAATCGAATACCAACCCACCGAACGAATATTCGAATATTCGGGTCCAGCCCTACAGGTAACACAACCCCACTTGGCTTAAGAAAGTTGGCGTGTATATTTACGCAAAGTCATGATGCCACTTTGCATTCTGTCCTCTCACTTCTTTCACTTTCTTTATCTCCCTCTTCACTCTGTCCAAGTGTGTGTGCACGTGTGACGGGGCAACTGGCCAATGAAATGTGCAGGCTCTGAATTGATCACAACACACAGCCACCACAACCGGTGCCTCTCTCTCCACAATATAAACAGAATATCGTTTTTGCTCTCCGGGACATTTGCGATATTGATGTTGCAAAATACAATATTGCTCAAAAGATATTGAGTTGATATATCGTGCACCCCTAGTATTTAGCAAAATGTCAGGGTGAGTTGCTCTAACGTTGTAGCGAGTTAGACTAGTCCATACATACCCTTCTCATCTCTTATTGGGACTTTATCTTATTCACTGTAACCCCCAGAGTTAGACTAGTCCATACATACCCTTCTCATCTCTTATTGGGACTTTATCTTATTCACTGTAACCCCCAGAGTTAGACTAGTCCATACATACCCTTCTCATCTCTTATTGGGACTTTATCTTATTCACTGTAACCCCCAGAGTTAGACTAGTCCATACATACCCTTCTCATCTCCGTGTGTGCTGTAACGCTGTCTGACGGCTCCACCGGTAGCTTAGCCTAGCATAGATCCTGCAGGTAACTGGTTCCAGCAATCCTACTGCTCCCAATAAGTGACCAAATAACGCCAACATGTTCCTATTTACATGTTGTGGTTTGTAGAGTCACAACATGTAAAGAATATAATTCCAGGGTTTGTTTACTGGTTAGAAGACGGCTGTGTCTCATGTTACGTTGTTTTTGTGTACACGCTGTGACTCTACAAATCACAACATGTAAATAGGAACATGTTGGAGTTATTTTGTCACTTATTGGGAGCAGTAGGATTACTGGAACCAGTTACCTGCAGGATCTGTGCTAAGCTAAGCTAATGCTGGAGCCGTCAGACAGCGTTACAGCACGCACTGAGATGAAAAGGGTATGTATGGACTAGTCTAACTCTGGGGGTTACAGTGAATAAGATAAAGTCCCAATAAGAGATGAGAAGGGTATGTATGGACTAGTCTAACTCTGGGGGTCACAGTGAATAAGATAAAGTCCCAATAAGAGATGAGAAGGGTATGTATGGACTAGTCTAACTCTGGGGGTTACAGTGAATAAGATAAAGTCCCAATAAGAGATGAGAAGGGTATGTATGGACTAGTCTAACTCTGGGGGTCACAGTGAATAAGATAAAGTCCCAATAAGTCGGTGTGTTCCTTTTTAAATAAAAATGCGATGCAGACCTCGGAGTTATAGGTTTGGGTGCCCATGACGTCGGGGATATTTTCTTCGTCTGTGCCTAAACAGACGGGCGTTGGTCCCTCGGGGGACTTGAACACAGCGGAGGTGTTGGAGCCCCCAGGTGCAGCCGGTGTGTTTGTAGGCCAGTGCCTCAGCGTTGGGACTATTTTCAGCTTCCTTATTAAGAGAGTGCTGCAGCCCGGTGGCTCAGCAGGACCAAACACAGTCAGCCGGGGCTAAATAAAGTCACTGTGCTGCTGCTGCTGCTGCAGTACGGCTATCAACATCGGACCAAAAAGGACAGTTTTGAATATATTTGAATATCTATTTGTGCGCGTTGTGCCCATAAGTGGGCCAGACCAATACAACGGGAGACATAACTACTTGTGTCGGTGTGTTCATTTCAACATAAATATGATTTTTAAAAGGTCAACATACCCCCATACATACTACACTACAACATGTGGTGCAGAAATAAACAGTAAAACTTAATTTGAACTACAGAGAGACCTCTCTCTCTTTCTATATGTCTGTCTCTTGGTCTCTCTCTGTCTCTCTCTCTCTCTCTGTGTCTCTCTCTCTCTCTCGGTCTCTCTCTGTCTGTCTGTCTCTCTCTCTCTTTCTCTCTCTGGATTGTGCAGGAGGCAGAACATGATGCATTAGATTGGATGGATGGATGGATGGATGGATGGATCAGTCCAGCTCATTCCTTGGTCCGTCGTCGACACTGTTGATAGTAGGGATGCACCGAATCCAGTTTTTCGGCTGAATCCTGTAGGGCTGCTCCCTCTTAGTGGATTAGTCGACTAATCGGTGGTTTTGGTCTTAGTCAACTTAGATTTCTTTAGTCCATTAGTCATGTTTGATGCTTTTTTCATGCTGAATGACTTATTTCCAAGAAA
>NC_041342.1:33730126-33735126 GCF_004354835.1 Perca flavescens
GTTAATGTGCTTATTTGTTTTGCATGAATGACTAATAAGCATCCTGTAAGCACAGAGGGTTCTGGGCGAAGCTGAGATAACTCTACCGTAGCCACCTACCTCCTCGCCATCTGGGTCTACACAGAGAGACGAGAAGTCCCTGCCGGGCCTTCTTTAGGGACAAAGACACACACAAGCAGCCATCTTTAAATACATGACCACAGAGACCCCAAAACAACCCCAACGTAAACACGGGACACACGACACGACTGCAAAAAGATGCAACAAAGAGAAACTAAAAGTTTGGGGCAATTGCTTTTTTTTTTTTTATATATATATAATTGAAAAATGTCACATTATCTTGAGGAATAATAATAATAATTTATACTTTATTAATCCCACAAGGGGAAATTCCAATGTTGGATGCCTAAAATATGCACACCCAAGTCTTCCACAAACGTAGACAACACTGACTTGCTAAAACACGTGCTGTCTAATAGAGCTGGGCGATTTATTTATATTAAAAAACTCGATTTTCGATGCAATTTCCCCCCCCCCTTTCCCTTTAAAACAAAATAACTGAACTGTAAATATATTTTAAATATATATATATTTATTGTATTTAATAAAAAAAAAATCGGCCTTTGTTTATTGTGCTCCCTTTACATGGAATTTGCTGCAAAATAACTTAAAACTTAGTAAATTGATTCCTTTGAGTGCTTTCAAGTTAAGAATGGGGTGTTTTGAGTTGAACTCCCTCACTTGTCAATGTTTTTAATTGCAATTTCGTTGTAAGTGCATAATTGGCTTTCAAACTGTTTCTATTAATTTAATTTATTTGTCTTTATTTTCAGGTTTCTTTTTTTGGACTCTATTGCACGTATGTAATGATGTGATGTAACTTAGCTGCCTATCTTGGCCAGGTCTCCCTTGCAAAAGAGATTTTTAATCTCAATGGGCTTCTCTTGGTTAAATAAAGGATAAAAAAAAAAAAGAATTAAAGTGCATCAACATAAACAAAATTGCAAAGGCAAACCCTTTCTCTAAGTGAAAAGTTACTGTGCAGTGTGCAACAAAGATTGTTAAACATCCAAATTATTTATACTGTATTTGGATTAAAAAAAATCTAAAAAAATCAATTTTTTGAAAATATGAATCGATTTGACCTACTAACTTGATTTTTAAATCAAATCGATTTTTTTTCCCAACCCTAGTCCCTACTTGTCTCTCTTTTTGTAGAAAGGAAAGAAGGAAGACAAACTTCGTGAAAAAGTGACAAAAACCTTGAAAAAGGTGGAACTGTTGTTTTGAAAAAAGTGACAAAAACTTCGACAAACTTAGATAAAAAAAAAAGAAGACAGAAAAAATAGATATAGAACTTTATTCATCCCACAATGGGGAAATTCACTTAATACAGCAGCAGTTTTTCCACAATAAAAACTAACCAACCAAAACACCGAAAGAATGTAAAGTGGGATTATATAAAAAGTATTTAAGTAAAGTTAGGTGGCCATAGTGCAAAAAAAAACTAAACTTTAATCTAGATTTTTAAATCAAATCGATTTTTTTTCCCAGCCCTACTGTCTAATCTACTGCTCTGCTGCAGTGAGAAATGAACGAGGAAGGAGGAATATTTGGGGCTCCAGTCTGCAGACTGTGTGGTGCTGTGGTGCCCCCTGCTGGTCATCTGTGGCGGTGTTTCTGTCCATGTCGGCCTGCTGGGGTCCCTTTAACGGGCTCTACTGCACCGGGGGTCCAGAACCTGTTTTAGGCCAGGGACCCCTAAGCTGCAAGAGAGACAAGTAGGGACTTTTTCTAAGTGTTTTAAGTGTTTTTTATTGCACTTTGTCACTATTTTCGACCGGTTCTTGCCTTCCTTCCTTCCTTTTTTCCTGTCCTGTCTCAATCACCCACCACTCAGCATGGCTCTATGTATATATTTCTTATTATCTGTATTTATATTTTTCTTTTCCATTCCAAGTACTTACTTTTTCAATATTATTGATATTATGGTCACACTAAAATATAATTTATATTATGGTTAATTACTTTCGCTGTTATGCAATTACATATTTTTCTATCTAATTTCACGTCAATTACTTACTAACATTACGGTTTTTGTTTTTTTTGCACTATGGCCACCTCACTTTACTTAAATACTTTTTATATAATCCCACTTTACATTCATTCAGTGTTTTGGTTGGTTAGTTTTTATTGTGGAAAAACTGCTGCTGTATTAAGTGAATTTCCCCATTGTGGGATGAATAAAGTTCTATATCTATTTTTTCTGTCTTCTTTTTTTTTATCGAAGTTTGTCGAAGTTTTTGTCACTTTTTTCAAAACAACAGTTCCACCTTTTTCAAGGTTTTTGTCACTTTTTCACGAAGTTTGTCTTCCTTCTTTCCTTTCTACCAAAAGAGAGACAAGTAGGGACTAGGGCTGGGAAAAAAAATCGATTTGATTTAAAAATCGAGTTAGTAGGTCAAATCGATTCATATTTTCTTGATTTTATTTTAAATCAAAATATAGTATAAAATATTTTTGGATGTTTAACAATCTTTGGTGCGCACTGCACAGTGACTTTTCACTTACAGAAAGGGTTTGCCTTTGCAATATTGTTTATGTTGATGCACTTTATTTAAATAAAATAAATATATATTTTTAAAATATATTTAAAGTTCAGTTATTTTGTTTTAAATGGAAGGGGGGGGATATCGAATCGTAAATCAAGTTTTTTATAAAACAAAATCGCAGATTTTTTTAGGGAAACAAATCGCCCAGCTCTAGTAGGGACCCTCTAAACCAGTTTTTCTCAAATGGGGGTATGTGTACCCCTAGGGGTACTTTGGAGGCATGCAGGGGGTACGAGAGCACTTTTTCTAAGTTTTTGTCGCTGTTTTTTTAAGTTTGTCACTTTTTTTAAGTTTTTTTATTGCAGTTTGTTACTATTTTGAACAGTTCTTGCCTGCCTTCCTTCTTTTTTTTATCCACCTTTTTCAAGGTTTTTGTCACTTTTTTATGAAGTTTGTCTTCCTTCTTTCCTTTCTACTGTTTTTTTTTTCTCTGTCGCTGTTTTTGATACTATTTTCCCCCTATTCTTGCCTTACTTACTTCTTTCTTCCGACTTTTTTAGTTTTTACGTTTTTTTTTTTTTTTTTTTTTTTTAAAGGTTTTAAAGGTTGCTTTTTTCATCAGCATTTAAACTTTTTTCAGTTCCATGTCTGCTGTTTGATAAATCTATCGCTGGTCAGGGGGTACATGGCTTAAAAACACAATTCAAATGGGGTACATTATTGAAAAAAGTTGCTCTAGTCCACTGGTTCTCCAGCTTTGTTCAATAATGTTCCCCCCTTTGAACAGTGTCTTTAAGCCATGTAACCCCTGACCAGCGTGAATAATGTTTGGTGGAAAAAACAAGTCTCTACAAAGAGGAAGAATCCAGCGATGTCAGCGATAGATTTACTAAACAGCAGCCTTGGACCTGGAACACATTTAGATGATGATGGAAAAATAAGACAAAAACTTGGAAAAAGACGGTAGAAAGAAGGAAGGAATTGTGATTTTGTGATTGTTTCGGGGCAAAAATCCTTGATTATGCGGCACGTTTTCTTAAAAAATGCGATGGACTATGCGGGATATTTATGCAACTTTATGCGATGAAATTGCGGGAACTTGCAGAAACGTCACGTAATTACGTCACTTGATAACGTTCCCATGGCAACAGGGGAAAATGGCTTCTCTTGTGTGATGTAAACAGGGACAGCAGATGTAAACTAGCTATTAGCTAACTGTGGTGCAATTACTTTTAATTGTTCATTGTCCCTGTAAAAATAAATAATAAAATGAAAATAAACGCAACATTTTTCAACTTTCGGCTGAGATATATTATGGGACGAAAATGCGGGGATTATGAAATCATGCAAGCCCCGCATATTTTTGTGGAAGTGCGCCGTATTTGGTATTTGGCTGATTACGCGTTGAATTATGCGATTGCATGATCACGTTTTTCTGGAGGGAACTGATAAGAATAGGTCGAAAATAGTAATAAAAATGAATAAATTGAATGAAATGAAAAAGTTGAAATGAAATTTGAATAAAAACGCAGTAGAGAGAAGGAAGGGAACACTAGGACGACAAAAGGGACAAAATATTAAAATAAGCAACAAACTTTGGAAAAAATAAAAAGTGACAAAAAAAATTGAGGAAAAAGACAGTAGAACAAAGTAACGAAAAAAGGCAAGAATAGGTCCAAAGAAACAACAAAACCTTCAAAAAAAAGTGACAAAAACATTGTGTGTGTGTCTCTGTGTGTGTGTGTGTGTGTCTCTGTATGTCTGTGTGTGTGTGTGTCTGTGTGTGTGTGTGTGTGTGTGTGTGTCTGTATGTCTGTGTGTGTGTGTGTGTCTGTGTGTGTGTGTGTGTGTGTGTGTGTGTCTGTGTCTCTGTATGTGTGTGTGTGTGTCTCTGTGTGTGTGTCTCTGTATGTGTGTCTCTGTGTGTGTGTGTCTCTCTGTATGTGTGTCTCTGTATGTCTGTGTGTGTGTCTCTGTGTGTGTGTGTGTGTGTGTGTGTCTCTGTGTGTGTGTGTCTCTGTATGTGTGTCTCTGTATGTCTGTGTGTGTCTCTGTGTGTGTGTGTGTGTGTGTGTGTGTGTGTGTCTGTGTGTGTGTGTGTGTGTCTCTGTGTGTGTGTGTCTCTCTGTATGTGTGTCTCTGTATGTCTGTGTGTGTGTGTCTCTGTGTGTGTGTCTCTCTGTATGTGTGTCTCTGTATGTCTGTGTGTGTGTGTGTGTGTCTCTCTGTGTGTGTGTGTGTGTGTGTGTGTGTGTGTGTGTGTGTCTCTGTATGTGTGTCTCTGTATGTCTGTGTGTGTGTGTGTCTCTGTGTGTGTGTGTGTGTGTGTGTGTGTGTGTGTGTGTGTCTGTCTCTGTGTCTCTCTCTCTCTCTCTGTGTCTCTCACTGTGTGTGTGTGTGTGTGTCTCTGTGTGTGTGTGTGTGTGTCTCTGTGTGTGTGTCTCTATG
>NC_041342.1:33745126-33752626 GCF_004354835.1 Perca flavescens
TTGTCGTTTAAAGACTAGTATCGTATCGCCACAGTTCTGTTTAACGTAAAGTGCTATGGTCACTACACTCTGAAAAGTGTTTGTTTACTGGAAGACCAGAGAAATAAGACTCAGGATTCGGAATAAGACTCTAGATTCGTCCAGTTAAAGTTAATAACAAGCTTTGGTGAAGAATGATATTGCAAATATATATGCATATATCCAGAGCAGTGTACCATATATCCAGAGCAGTGTACCATATATCCTGAGCAGTGCACCATATATCCTGAGCAGTGTACCATATATCCAGAGCAGTGTACCCTATATCCAGAGCAGTGTACCATATATCCAGAGCAGTGTACCATATATCCAGAGCAGTGTACCATATATCCTGAGCTGTGTACCATATATCCTGAGCTGTGTACCATATATCCAGAGCTGTGTACCATATATCCTGAGCAGTGTACCCTATATCCTGAGCAGTGTACCCTATATCCTGAGCAGTGTACCCTATATCCAGAGCAGTGTACCCTATATCCAGAGCAGTGTACCCTATATCCAGAGCAGTGTACCCTATATCCTGAGCAGTGTACCCTATATCCTGAGCAGTGTACCCTATATCCTGAGCAGTGTACCCTATATCCTGAGCAGTGTACCCTATATCCTGAGCAGTGTACCCTATATCCAGAGCAGTGTACCCTATATCCAGAGCAGTGTACCATATATCCAGAGCAGTGTACCATATATCCAGAGCAGTGTACCATATATCCTGAGCTGTGTACCATATATCCAGAGCTGTGTACCATATATCCTGAGCAGTGTACCCTATATCCTGAGCAGTGTACCCTATATCCTGAGCAGTGTACCCTATATCCAGAGCAGTGTACCCTATATCCAGAGCAGTGTACCCTATATCCAGAGCAGTGTACCCTATATCCTGAGCAGTGTACCCTATATCCCTGAGCAGTGTACCCTATATCCTGAGCAGTGTACCCTATATCCAGAGCAGTGTACCATATATCCAGAGCAGTGTACCATATATCCTGAGCAGTGTACCATATATCCTGAGCTGTGTACCATATATCCTGAGCTGTGTACCATATATCCAGAGCTGTGTACCATATATCCAGAGCTGTGTACCATATATCCAGAGCAGTGTACCCTATATCCAGAGCAGTGTACCCTATATCCAGAGCAGTGTACCCTATATCCTGAGCAGTGTACCCTATATCCTGAGCAGTGTACCATATATCCTGAGCAGTGTACCATATATCCTGAGCAGTGTACCATATATCCTGAGCTGTGTACCATATATCCAGAGCCGTGTACCATATATCCAGAGCAGTGTATTGTAAGCCTTGGGTTGTTTATTGTGAGCCATGTATTGTGGATTGTATGGTGAAGTAGCCTGTGATTCCATCCCTAGTTTTGGATATATATTTCTATCAGTTTCTATCCGGCCTATCACAAACTACTTGGTCATTTTTCTACTCCTGTAACACTTTGCTGCGTTAAAAAGTTGTGTTTAGTTTAAATGCACATTGTGAACAACTAGGTAGTTGTAATTGCTACATGGCCAATGTTACTGCAATTCTAGTACTAAAACAAATTCCCTACACTTCCCATAATGCATCATAATAGCTGGGTTTGTCAGGTGTGTTTTGTTAAAGACAGCTCTTGAAAACATCTTTGCAGGTCAACTAAAATAATGGATTATAACACTTAGTTTAGTCAGAAAAATAAATGACTGCTGATTCTTTTTCTCTGTCAGTTTGTATATAACAACTTATTTTGGTATTTTTTTCCGTGTTTTCTGTCCATTATAACGTTGTACTCAATGAAGTTAATAGCTGATATTGTCCAAGAGACAATAAGACCCAATTTAGCAAATTTAGACAGAAAAAAAAAAGTCATATTTTGGGTCGTAAATGCAGCAGCAGATGCAAGGGATATCCTGATTTTGAAAAGCAGATATGTTTGTCAGTGTCCACACAGTGTTTTCCACGAACAAAAACCTTTTTAAAACCTGAACACAGAAGTGCCAACAGAGCACCAACGCGGCTGCAGTGAAATGGCTTCATTCCTGCTGCTTTTGAATTTGATATTTTTACATCACAGGAATATGAGAAATAAAAGCAAGAGAGTGCCAGAGCAGGGACCTGTGTGGGTGAGGCAGAGAAAAAGCTGCGGGGCAGAGAAGAGAAACATGTCGTACAGAAACACAGACGAGCTGAGAAATCAGAACACATTTCCCTCAAATAAATCCTTAAAACCTTCAAAATTTAAACCAGCTTCTGCTCCCAAAACAGCTGAGGGTGGGGGGAAAGAGCTGTTAACTCGTTTGTGTCTCCGAGCTGCTGGGTTAGTTGTTTGACCTGATGTGACACGATAGGCCGCTCCTCATCTCTGCTTCAGTCAGCCTGACCAATCGGAGGCCCTGGATTGCAGCAGCGCTGAGGCGTGATTGGCTGGCGGAAGTGGAAGCCTGGCAGGCACGTGCATATGTGGTCAACATGTGCTCTGCAGGGAAACGCCAGCGAACCGAAACTAAAATGTGCTGATGAAGAGGAATGCAGAAACTGAATGGAATCTGACATTTGTTGGAGATATCAAAGTAAAAACAGACATGGGAGTGCATTGCTCTCGACTGTCTTGAGTTTAAATATTTTGATGTGATTGTCCAGAGGATCTGTCTTGACTATTTGGCTTCAGAATGAGCCTGGATGGTGTACATGTGCTGTACATTTCATTTAAATAATGGCTAATAAGCCGGGTCACACGGAATCTAGAGGATGGAGAATTACTGTTACATTTCGGCAGATGTTAAACAATACAAAATAGATTTCAGAATGTTAAAACCTCTTTACGGTTGGGGTCTGTTAGGGGTCTGTTTGTGAGTCTATTGGGGTGTATTTGGTCTTTTAGGGTCTGTTTGGATCTGTTGGGGTCTGTTGGGGTCTGTTTGGATCTGTTGGGGTCTGTTTGGGGTGTATTTGGGTCTGTTTGGGGTCTGTTTGGGGCTGTTTGGGGTCTGTTTGGGGCTGTTGGGGGTCTTTTAGGGTCTGTTTGGATCTGTTGGGGGTCTTTTAGGGTCTGTTTGGATCTGTTGGGGTCTGTTAGGGTCTGTTTGGATCTGTTGGGGGCTGTTGGGGGTCTTTTAGGGTCTGTTTGGATCTGTTGGGGGTCTTTTAGGGTCTGTTTGGATCTGTTGGGGTCTGTTAGGGTCTGTTTGGATCTGTTGGGGGCGGTTGGGGGTCTTTTAGGGTCTGTTTGGATCTGTTGGGGGTCTTTTAGGGTCTGTTTGGATCTGTTGGGGGCTGTTGGGGGTCTTTTAGGGTCTGTTTGGATCTGTTGGGGGTCTTTTAGGGTCTGTTTGGATCTGTTGGGGTCTGTTTGGATCTGTTGGGGGTCTTTTAGGGTCTGTTTGGATCTGTTGGGGGCTGTTGGGGGTCTTTTAGGGTCTGTTTGGATCTGTTGGGGGTCTTTTAGGGTCTGTTTGGATCTGTTGGGGTCTGTTTGGATCTGTTGGGGGCTGTTGGGGGTCTTTTAGGGTCTGTTTGGATCTGTTTGGATCTGTTGGGGGTCTTTTAGGGTCTGTTTGGATCTGTTGGGGTCTGTTAGGGTCTGTTTGGATCTGTTGGGGTCTGTTAGGGTCTGTTTGGATCTGTTGGGGGCTGTTGGGGGTCTTTTAGGGTCTGTTTGGATCTGTTGGGGTCTTTTAGGGTCTGTTTGGATCTGTTGGGGTCTGTTAGGGTCTGTTTGGATCTGTTGGGGGCTGTTGGGGGTCTTTTAGGGTCTGTTTGGATCTGTTGGGGGTCTTTTAGGGTCTGTTTGGATCTGTTGGGGTCTGTTAGGGTCTGTTTGGATCTGTTGGGGTCTGTTAGGGACGTGTTAGGGGTCTGATGGGGTCTATTGGGGTGTATTGTGGTCTTTTAGGGTCTGTTTGGATCTGTTGGGGGTCTGTTTGGTTCTGTTGGGGGCTGTCGGGGGTCTTTTAGGGTCTGTTTGGATCTGTTGGGGTTTGTTAGGGTCTGTTAGGGGTCTGTTTGGGTCTGATGGGGTCTATTGGGGTGTATTGTGGTCTTTTAGGGTCTGTTTGGGTCTGTTTGGGTCTGTTAGGGGCCTCTTGGGTCTGATGGTGTCTATTGGGGTGTATTGTGGTCTTTTAGGATCTGTTTGGATCTGTTGGGGTCTGTTTGGATCTGTTGGGGGTCTTTTAGGGTCTGTTTGGATCTGTTGGGGTCTGTTAGGGGTCTATTGGGGTGTATTGTGGTCTTTTAGGGTCTGTTTGGATCTGTTGGGGTGTATTGTGGTCTTTTAGGGTCTGTTTGGATCTGTTGGGGTCTGTTTGGATCTGTTGGGGGCTGTTGGGGGTCGTTTAGGGTCTGTTTGGATCTGTTGGGGTCTTTTGGGGGTCTGTTTGGGTCTGTTTGGGGTGTATTTGCGTCTTTTTGGGGTCTGTTGGGATCTGTTTGGGTCTGTTGGGGGTCTTTTAGGGTCTGTTTGGGTCTGTTAGGAGTCTGTTAGGGTCTGTTTGGGTCTGATGGGGTGTATTGGGGTCTTTTAGGGTCTGTTAGGGGTGTGTTAGGGGTCTGATGGGGTCTATTGGGGTGTATGGGGTCTATTGGGGTGTATTGTGGTCTGTTAGGGTCTGTTTGGATCTGTTGGGGGTCTGTTTGGTTCTGTTGGGGTCTGTTTGGATCTGTTGGGGGTCTGTTTGGGGTCTGTAAGGGACTGGTAATAAGTAAGATAAACACTGAGGGCCCACGCTGTGCGTGGATCAGGATGATTGGTATCTTTTGTTAATCTGAGGGGATCTGGGAGCCGACTCTCTTAAATCTCCGACTTGATGTCAGATGCTCCACAGCCTGTGATTGGCTGCTCTGCCGTACCTTCTGCCCCGCGACAGTTTGATCCTAGCTGGTCTTAATTAAGCCCCATTGATCAGCCGCCATCGACCACTCTTACGCCACCATGCGCTCAATAGACGGTGCCGGAAGTTATCAATGGTGGAGCCGTAATTTAACAGCAGAATCTGGTCAGCTGGTCAGGATCGATCCCGGGTCTGATCACGCTGAGCAGAAACATCCGATCAATCACGTCGGGGTAAATCTGCAAAGATTATTTCATTAGTTGTCGACCATTTAATCAATCGCCAACTGTTTTGATAATCGGTTTGTGTTTGGTTTTTTGTACCTTAAATTTTTATTGAGTTTTCACATGCATATAGACAAAAAAATACAGCAAATAATAATTAATTATAAATACCAGGGGGGCTTTTAGATATAAAGTAAAGGTATTTTTATGGAACGGAGTAGCCAATATTTTTTAGTTAGAGTAGATTGATTATTTTATGTGATTTATGATTCTTTGATTTTAGAATGCTTTTAAACCTTGGATGATTTGTATTATATGTTATTGTTTTTGACCAGAAATAGGTCTTTGTTATGTGTTGTATGTTTTAACACCAAGGACCATGTTGGAAATAAGTGTTTACACTTTAACATGCTATCTTTTGGATTATGTTGTTTGTCAAATCCAAAATAAATAAATCAATCAATCAATAAGGAACAAATTAAAATAACAATTAGTAATAACACTAACAAACTGTCTGGAGATGATCCACTATTGCATTTGGCATTTATTCAGTTGGTATCACGTCTCATAAATGTTCCATTTTTCCCAGTTCTTTTCAAATACATTCTCTTTGACTCTCAAAAGGTGTGTCAATTTTTCCATAACAAAGATTTCCTGGACAATTTCCAATCACTGGTTCTGTTTTGGGATATTTACAGTGAGCCAGTTTCTTGTGACCACGTTCTTACTGGCTGCAAGAAATACTTTTAGTCCAGTACAAATCTTCTTTCATTACATAACCTTATCAATGTTCCCAAGATACATCACTGGACAAGTGTTTGGGATTTCATATCACACATACTAGGGCTGGGCGATATGGACCAAAAGTCATATCCCGATATATTTTGGCTGAATATCGATATACGATATATATCCCGATATTTTTTTTCCGCAAAGTTAGAGCAGTTCAGTCAAAGCCAAATATGACATGTCACAAGTAGTTTCATAGAAACCGGCTACTTCAGTGAACAGTTGCAAAATCAAATGAATAAATAATAAACAGGTTTCTTCACCTTGTTCATGATTAAATGCTCAGCTGTTCAAATAACAATATAATGTAAACATAAACACTGTATAACAGGAGTACCTTTTTTTTTTTTTTTTTTTTTTTTTTTCTTTATAAATCAAAGCTCCATAAGGTGCACATTTAAATAAAAAAAATATCTTAAATAAAAAGCCTATAAAATAAGAGGGCAATCCAAAAGGAGTCTGCAGCTTGCTTGGAGCAAGGATCAAATTTGAACTATATTGAGAGAGAGAAGGAGATAGATAGATAGATAGATAGATAGATAGATAGATAGATAGATAGATATCAGCCGATATGCAGCTGCTGCGTTCGCCGATAGTTTATTCCCGTCATTATTTCCAGACAGGCGTCCACAGGCAGCTCTGTGTTGCTGGAGACGCTGCACCCATCCATATGATGCACATTGCACACATAATTTGGGTGATATAAGTGTAAGATGATTGCAGAAGTGACACTGATCTGTGTTTTATTGTTAAAGAAATGGCAGAGCAGATTCCCAAAACAATTCCAGCGTGGCAGGGTTTTACATTTCTATGATGTACAGTACAGGCCAAAAGTTTGGACACACCTTCTCATTCAATGTGTTTCTTTTTTATTTTCATGACTATTTACATTGTAGATTCTCACTGAAGGCATCAAAACTATGAATGAACACATGTGGAATTATGTACTTAACAAAAAAGTGTGAAATAACTGAAAACATGTCTTATATTTTAGATTCTTCAAAGTAGCCCCCCTTTGCTTTTTTTGATAACTCTGCAAACCCTTGGTGTTCTCTCAATGAGCTTCATGAGGTAGTCACCTGAAATGGTTTTACCTTCACAGGTGTGCTTTGTCAGGGTTCATTAGTGGAATTATTTCCCTTATTAATAAAAAAGCAAAGGGTGGCTACTTTGAAGAATCTAAAATATAAGACATGTTTTCAGTTATTTCACACTTTTTTGTTAAGTACATAATTCCATATGTGTTCATTCATAGTTTTGATGCCTTCAGTGAGAATCTACAATGTAAATAGTCATGAAAATGAAAAGGAAACTCATTGAATGAGAAGGTGTGTCCAAACTTTTGGCCTGTACTGTAAATCGAGGGAGCAAAAGCAGTATCGGCTCCAAATATCGGCTCAAGAAAATCGGCAGCCCGTATCGGTCATCGGCTAAGGCTGATGGAGAAAAACAAAAAAAATCCGCATCAGCTGGAAACTAAAAAATTCATATCGGTCGATCCCTATTTAAAAATGATCAAGCTAATTTTTTTATTTATCATGCGATTAATTGATTTATTGCATATCGCGACGGGCCATATTGGCATGTCATACATAGGCCATTTCATGAGATCAGTCTGTAAAAGATGATGAATGG
>NC_041342.1:33755126-33756432 GCF_004354835.1 Perca flavescens
TGGATGGGACTGAAGTTCAGATTTTTATTTTTGAAAGCCGGCGGGCAAAGTTTGCCCAGAAATGTCAGATTCTTCCATCCTCAGCAACCTCGTCATAAAACTGGTTTATTAAATGATCGTACGAAGGCTCCACGCTGCTTCCTGTTTTGATGACCAGTGTTGCCACAGTTACTTTGAAAAAGTAACTTAGTTACTTTACAGATTACTTGATTTTAAAAGGAGTTTAGTTACTTTACAGATTACTTGATTTTAAAAGGAGTTTAGTTACTTTACAGATTACTTGATTTTAAAAAAAGTAAACAAGTTAGATTACAAGTTACTTTATTAGTTACATTCAGCAGCTGCCGACATCCCCCACAGCCTCAACATAAACATGACAACCGGTTTACTGTGAGGCAGCTCAGCATGGCCAGTAGTAGGATCTGGTTCATTATGGCACCAAAGAGAGCCAGTCAGCCATGTTTAAGCAGCATTTCCTCTACAACATACTGCCCCAACAACTTCTTCAACTCTCCCCCATTTACTGGTTTTGCACCAAAGTCCAGCTTTAGTTGTTTGGGTGGGGGGGGTGGGGTCTCCTGCTCTTTGCTTCGCTCCACCTGCTGGGACTCCAAATGGTTCTTCAGATGTGACGTAGTCGCCACCAGCACAGAGTGAACAACCGAAGAAAAGCAAAAATATATATTTTTATTAAGGAAAATGACAAAAACATTAAAGCACAGTGACTTGGATAAATAACTTGAATCTGATGAGTGGTTTGGAAATAGTAATGCGTTAGATTACTAGTTACTGAAAAAAGTGCTCAGATTAGAGTAACGCTAGTACCGCGTTACGTGCCATCACTGTTGATGACCCATGTGGTGGTGAGACACTGGTGGCTGGTGTTGCCAGATTTTTTCCGCTACATATGAAGGCCTGTTGACGGTGTGTTTTAGCCCTGGTTTTCAGCCTGGAAGGCTCTGTAGAAATCTGGCTCCCTATTGGACGAAGTTAAACTGAGAGAGCGTGGCGTTCACAGACACCAGAATGTAAGGAGTTCACGGTAATGTTCATTTACGTTACATTACATGTCATTTAGCTGACGCTTTTATCCAAAGCGACTTACTATTAGAGATACTGGTATCGGTATCGGCTCCGATACTGCCTAAAACGCTGGTATCGGGAAGTACTGGAGTTTATTCACCGATCTGATACCACGTAATAAAGCCCTGAAGAAAATCTATGTTAAAGTAGTTTATTTATGTTCTTTTTCCGTTATAACTGACTGTCAAACTGGACAATAAAAGAAAGTTCCTTGTTTGTTCAT
>NC_041342.1:33756932-33774432 GCF_004354835.1 Perca flavescens
TCACACCTCCCTATAAAACCAGCTCGCCCGTGGGCCACATGGGTGCAGGTGCATTTGTTGGACGGGAAACTGACAACTGGGTCGGTCTTGTACTGTAGTTGATATTGCGATGACGATTAAAAAAAACCGAAATATTATATCGATATATCGTGATATGAGACTAGATATCGTCTTAGATTTTGGATATCGTAATATCGTGATATGACATAAGTGGTATCCTTTCCTGGTTTTAAAGGCTGCATTACAGTAAAGTGATGTCATTGTCTGAACTTATCAGACTGTTTTAACTGTTCTATTATTTGCCTTTACCCCACTTAGACATGATGTCCACGTTACTGATGATTATTTATCAAAAATCTAAGTGTGAAGATATTTTGTTGAAGCACCAATTGTCAACCCTAGAATATCGCAGCGATATCGAGGTATTTGGTCAAGAATATCGTGATATCTGATTTTCTCCATGTATCGCCAAGCCCTAGCCCTAATCTAAACCACAACATGTTCCACGCTGGTTTGACTTGACCGAATGTGACATACGAAGGTGGAAACCTGTTACCGAGTCCTCACTAAAACCAAGAAAGTGGATCACATCAGTCCAGTACTGAAGTCTCTACACTGGCTTCCAGTGTCTCAAAGAATTGATTTCAAAATACTTTTTCTGGTTTATAAATCACTAAACGGTTTAGGGCCAAAATACATTTCTGATCTGCTACTACATTATGACCCCCCCAGACCTCTCAGGTGGTCTGGGTCAGGTCTGCTACACTATGACCCCCCCAGACCTCTCAGGTGGTCTGGGTCAGGTCTGCTACACTATGACCCCCCCAGACCTCTCAGGTGGTCTGGGTCAGGTCTGCTACACTATGACCCCCCCAGACCTCTCAGGTGGTCTGGGACAGGTCTACTACACTATGACCCACCCAGACCTCTCAGGTGGTCTGGGACAGGTCTACTTGTTGTCCCCAGAGTCAGAACTAAACAGGGAGAAGCAGTGTTCAGTTTCTATGCTCCACATATCTGGAACAAACTCCCAGAAACCTGCAGGTCTGCTGCAGCTCTCAGTTCTTTTAAATCCAGGCTGAAGACCTTTCTATTTAATGTTGCCTTTCTTTAAATAATCTATTTTTAACTGCTCTTTCTTTAAAATTCTTAAACAGCACTGTACATTTTATTTTTTGTCTTTTTAATGATTTTAAATTTTTTATTGTTTTCTAATTGCTCTTTACATTTTATTTTTTGTCTTTTTAATGATTTTAAATTGTTTTTCTAATTGCTTTTTACATTTTATTTTTAGTCTTTTAATGATTTTTAAATTGTTTTTAATTGTTTTCTAATTGCTCTTTACATTTTATTTTTTGTCTTTTAATGATTTTAAATTGTTTTTGTTTTCTAATTGCTATTTACATTTTTAATTTTTGTCTTTTAATGACTTTAAATTGTTTTTAATTGCTCTTTACATTTAATTTTTTTGTCTTTTAATGCTTTGAAATTGTTTTTAATAGTTTTCTAACTGTTTTTTAATGTTTCATGTAAAGCACTTTGAATTGCCTTGTTGCTGAAATGTGCTCTACAGATAAAGCTGCCTAGCCTAGCCTTGCCTAGCCTAGCCTAGCCTAGCCTTGCCTAGACTAGCCTAGCCTTGCCTAACCTAGCCTTGCCTAGCCTAGCCTTGCCTAGCCTTGCCTAACCTAGCCTAGCCTAACCTAGCCTAGCCTAGCCTAGCCTAGCCTTGCCTTGCCGAGCTCAGCCGTTTGACTGCCTGTCTGCTTTGTGTCCTGTTGCAGAAGTACAGGCACAACGATGAGGACTCGTCCCCCCAGGACCAGAGCTCCCCCCAGCTGACGGAGGAGGCAGGGGGCCCGGAGCTGGTCCAGGTAGCCGAGAAGAACCTTTCCCAGATCGAGAACGTGCACGGATACGTCACGCACGCCCACATCTCCCCCATGAAGGTAGGAGACAGCTTCCATTTCTGTCTCTCTCTCTCTCTCCCTCTCTCTTTCTCTCTCTCTCTCTGTCTCTCTCTCTCTGTCTCTGTCTCTCTCTCTCTCTCTCTCTGTCTCTCTCTCTCTCTCTCTCTCTCTCTCTGTCTCTCTCTCTCTCTCCCTCTCTCTTTCTCTCTCTCTCTGTCTCTCTCTCTCTCTCTCTCTGTCTGTCTCTCTCTCTCTCTCTCTCTCTGTCTGTCTGTCTCTCTCTCTCTCTCTCTCTGTCTCTCTCTCTCTCCCTCTCTCTTTCTCTCTCTCTCTCTCTCTCTGTCTCTCTCTCTCTCTCTCTCTCTCTGTCTGTCTCTCTCTCTCTCTCTCTGTCTGTCTCTCTCTCTCTCTCTCTCTCTCTCTCTCTCTCTCTGTCTCTGTCTCTCTCTCCCTGTCTCTCTCTCTGTCTGTCTCCCTCTGTCTCTTTATTTGTTCATTAACATACACACACAAACAAACCGATAGAGAAACACACACACATACACACAAGCAGACACACACACAAACACACAACCACACGCGCGCACACACACACACAGAAACACACACACACACACACAGACAGACACACATATACACACACAGACAGAGAAACGCACATACACACAAGCAGACACACACACACAGACAGAGAAACGCACATACACACAAGCAGACACACACACATACACACAAGCAGACAAACACACAGACAGTCAAACATGTACACACAGACACGCACACACGCACAACCACACACACACACACACACACACACAGAAACACACACATACACACACAGACAGAGAAACACACATACACACAAGCAGACACACACACACTACCAGTCAGGTTTGTGTTGGAAGCCAGTAAAATCTTTCTGTCCGTTTTTATGTCTTTCTTCTCTCTTCATTTCTATACATTGACCAATGGATATATTTCTGTCCATCTCCATCAGTCAAAACACACACACACACACACACACACACACACACACACACACACACACACACACACACACACACACACACACACACACACACGCCCTAACCAGTCCGGTCTCTGGTTAACGCCAGTTTACTTCCTGTGTGTGAGTCCTTTTAACGTTCCCGAAAACAAGAAGCAAACACTGCCGTGGGGAAGTGGGCTTCTGGGTCTCGTTGTGGTAGTTTGGCCTTTCTTGTTGACATCATTTTGGACCTTTTATTATCACCATATCTGGGCCTAAAATTAAAAATCTGTGCCGTTAAATTAGTTTAAAAAACAACTTTTGCGATACAAACTGGAGGTGTGGAGTATGAAAGATTTAGACGCTTAACAGGAAGGAAGGGAGGCCCTAGTTGCATTATGGGAAGTGTAGGATTGAGAGTTTTTGGAGACTAAAGGTGAGGATAGCTCCAGACTAACGTTATGGAAGTGAACTGCTGAATTATTGGAGTAATAAGGTATTTTTACTTTGTGCTTTGGGGACCTGCGATGAACATTTGTCATTTATTTTGACATTTTACCAACTATTTCATGAATTAAACTGTTCTTTGCAGCCCACACAGACACACACACACACACACACACACACACAGACACTCACACAGACAGACACACAGACAGACACACACAGAGACACAAACACAGACGCACACACACAGAGACAGACACACACACACACACAGAGACACACACAGACAGACACACACAGACGCACACACACAGAGACAGACACACACACACACACACACACACACACACAGACAGACACACACAGACAGACACACACACACACACACACACACACAGACACACACACAGACACACAAACACAGACGCACACACACAGAGACAGACACACAGACACACATACACACAGACAAACACACATACACACACATACACACAGACAAACACACATACACACACATACACACACAGACACACATACAAACAGACAAACACACATACACACACATACACACAGACAAACACACATACACACACATACACACAGACACACATACACACACATACACACACACACACATACACACACACACACACACATACACACACAGACACACACACACACACAGACACACACATTCGAACACACACAGACATACACACACAGACAGACAGACACATACACACACACACACACACACACACACACACACAGACGCACACACAGACGAACACACACATACACAGACACAAACAAGCACACAGACATACACACACACACACACACATAGAGACGCACACACATACATACACACGGAAACCTACACACAGACGCACACACACAGACAGACACACACACACACACACACACACACACACACAGACGCACACACACAGAGACAGACACACACACACACACACAGACGCACACACACAGAGACAGACAGACACACACACACACACACACACACACACACACACACACAGAGACAGACAGTGAGACTGAGACTCAAACTTGATAGAAAACCAGAAGCTGTGGTCTGAGATCAGGTTAGAGGAAGTGAAGTGAAGAGAACAGATATCTTTTTAATCAACTAAACGTGACTTTTAAAAGCCAGCTGACCTTTGCAACACTGCTTTAATTAATAAATTCAAAGTTTCAGCATTTCATTTAACAAAATAAAGAAAGAAGATCTCCTTTTTAGCGGCTAACTCCTCTCACTGTAACACAACAAACTGTCTGTCTCTGCAGATTAGCTAAGGTGTGATATTTCACCAGGGGGGGGGCTGCTGTAGCCATGGTAACGGCGAGCAAGGGGGTAACCTTCGCTTATTTTGTTGGCGCCGTTTTCCGTTTTGTTGCTACCAAGCCATCACCTCCCGTTAGCATCCCATTGACTCCCATTCATTCTGACGTCACTTTGACAGAGAATAACTTTACATCTGAAGCGTTTAAAGAATCCTATTTCTCCGTTGTTTATTTCTAAAGAAACACGACAATGTATAAAAGGCTCCATTACCTCGTAGCTCACGTTATGGCTCCGTAGCAGAACGCTTTTATAACAATAGGCTAACGATTGGGTCATAACCACGAGACTTACTGTCACACAGTAGAGGAATTACCGTATAGTACAGGAGAAGCTCACAGGCAGTTTGGACTTCCATTATCTGTTTAGGTTTAATTACTAATGTTAACTAGCATGTTAGTGATCAGTAATTACTAATGTTAACTAGCATGTTAGTGATCAGTAATTACTAATGTTAACTAGCATGTTAGTGATCAGTAATTAGCCTGTGTCTATGTTATCTCCTTACATATACCTACACTCTCCGTCTCTGTAAGATTGGGAATGATTGAGATTTCTATTGCGTGGCGTTCAGGCGTACTGGGGTCTCTCAGCTTCTCCCTGTCTCCAAAACCTCTGAGGTTATATCCTGATAACTGACATTACTTAACACACACACACACACACACACACACACACACACACTCAGACCTGATAACTGATATTACTTAACACACACTCACACACACACACACACACACACACACACACACACAGACCTGATAACTGATATTACTTAACGCACACACACACACACACACACACACACACACAAACACACACACACACTCAGACCTGATAACTGATATTACTTAACACACACACACACACACACACACACACACACACACACACACACACACACACTCAGACCTGATAACTGGTATTACTTAACACACACACACACACACACACACACACACACACACACACACACACACAGACCTGATAACTGATATTACTTAACACACACACACACACACACACGTGCACACACACACACACACACACACACACACACACACACACACTCAGACCTGATAACTGATATTACTTAACACACACACACACACTCTCTCAGACCTGATAACTGATATTACTTAACACACACACACACACACACACACACACACACACACACACACACACACACACACACACACTCAGACCTGATAACTGATATTACTTAACACACACACACACACACACACACACATTCAGACCTGATAACATTACTTACATACATATATATATATAAATATACATATATATACATTCCCATTCATATACACATCTCCATTCATGCCTCGCTTCTGTATTTGTTAACCATCCAACTTTTTAGTATGTTTTAAAATCTTTGTAGTGTGTACTTCCATCTAAAATATTCCACGTTGACTCAGTTTACTGCTATAAATCTCCGTTTGACATTTATTCTAATCTTTGTGAACATCGTGTACATTCCTCTCAGTTCATACTTGCTCTCTCGTGTGCCACGATTTACCCTTTTGGTTCCCTTAGGTGTGCCTTGGATAGGCAGTTTTTGGGGCCTTTACAGGAGCACTAAAGGGGTAACGAAAGCAGACAAGGCTGAGAGCACCTCCTGTGTCAAAACATCCTTCCACCTTAGGGCTGGGTGATATGGACCAAAAGTCATATTCCGATATATTTGGCTGAATATCGATGTACGATATATATCCCGATATTTTTTCGCAAAGTGAGAGCAAATGTTCAGTCAAAGCCAAAGCCAAATATGACATGTCACAAGTAGTTTCATAGAAACCGGCTATTTCAGTGAACAGTTGCAAAAATCAAAATGAATAAATAATAAACAGGTTTCTTCACCTGGTTCAATGCTCAGCTGTTCAAATAACAATAGAATGTAAACATAAACACTGTATAACAACAGGAGTACCTTTTTTTTTAAATCAAAGCTCCATAAGGTGCACATTTAAATAAAAAAATATCTTAAATAAATAAAAAGCCTATAAAATAAAAGAGGGAAATCCAAAAGGAGTCAGCAGCTTGCTTGGAGCAAGGATCAAATTTGAACTATATCGATCTACAGTACAGGCCAAAAGTTTGGACACACCTTCTCATTCAATGTGTTTCCTTTTTATTTTCATGACTATTTACGTTGTAGATTCTCACTGAAGGCATCAAAACTATGAATGAACACATATGGAATTATGTACTTAACAAAAAAGTGTGAAATAACTGAAAACATGTCTTATATTTTAGATCCTTCAAAGTAGCCACCCTTTGCTTTTTTATTAATAATTCAATTCAATTTTATTTATAGTATCAAATCATAACAGAGTTATCTCGAGACACTTTAGAGATGGAATGGTTCTAGACCACACTCTATAATTTACAAAGCCCCAACAATTACAGTAATTCCCTCAAGAGCAAGCATTAGCAGTGGCTATTGCGACAGTGGTGAGGAAAAACTCCCTTTTAGGAAGAAACCTCGGCAGACCCAGACTCTTGGTAGGCGGTGACAAAGGGGAAATAATTCCACTAATGAACCCTGACAAAGCACACCTGTGAAGGTAAAACCATTTCAGGTGACTACCTCATGAAGCTCATTGAGAGAACACCAAGGGTTTGCAGAGTTACCAAAAAAAGCAAAGGGTGGCTACTTTGAAGAATCTAAAATATAAGACATGTTTTCAGTTATTTCACACTTTTTTGTTGAGTACATAATTCCATATGTGTTCATTCATAGTTTTGATGCCTTCAGTGAGAATCTACAATGTAAATAGTCATGAAAATAAAAAGGAAACGCATTGAATGAGAAGGTGTGTCCAAACTTTTGGCCTGTACTGTATGCGATATGGTCTAATTCCATATCTCATTTAAAGATATATCGATATATTTTTTTATATCGATATATCGCCCAGCCCTACTCCACCTCACCACCTTTTCTGCTCCACCTCTCGCTCATTCTCACCTTCTGTCCTCTCTGTCTGTTAGGCTTACACACTGGCTGTGTGGTTTTATATTTGGGTTCCCATGGTAACAGGTTAGAGCTTACACACTGCCTGCGTGACACGCACAGCTCAGGCGCCGAAAACACGTGCGTCAGGCTTCTTGCGTTTTGAGAAAAAAAAACTGGAAAAGCTAATTCCATAACAGGCCTGGAAAGGTTTTTGGTGACATAAAAAGACCAAGAAAGTTTTTGGAAAAGTCATGGAAAAGTTTCTTTTTAAACACAGCATAATAATAATGTGATTAATAAATGTATTTTCACGTTGTCTTAACCTCAGCGTTGTATTCGGGGGAGAGATATTATGAATCCTACAATGAACCACAGACATTATCATTCATTTATAGTTAAACCTCTGAGGGTCAACTTGTATTCTTATTGTATAATGTCGACTGACATTTTCAGGAACACACAGTCATGGAAATTTGCCAAAAAGTCATGGAAAAGTAATGGAAAAGTCATGGAAATGCATACATTGTCATTCATTTATAGTTAAAACTCTGAGGGTAAACTTTAACACAGATTAGTATTCTTATTGGATAATGTCGACTGACATTTTCGGGAACACACAGTAATGGAAATTTGACGAAAACTCATGTTAAATTAAAGTATTGGTTAAAATCCAATTAAAATCCATGTTAATGCCTGACTCACTGGGACCTCTTCCCGTCCCTTACATTTTCAGGAATACATAGTCATGGAAATTTGCCAAAACGTAATGGAAAAGTCATGGAAATACATACATTATCATTCATTTATAGTTAAACCTCTGAGGGTAAACTTTAGCACAGATTAGTATTCTTATTGGATAATGTCGACTGATATTTTCAGGAACACAGTCATGGAAATTTGACGAAAAGTCATGAAAAAGTAATGGAAATACAAACATTATCATTCATTTTATAGTTAAACCTCTGAGAGTAAACTTTAACACTGATTAGTATTCTTATTGTAGAATGTCGACTGACATTTTCAGGAACACACAGTAATGGAAATTTGCTGAAAAGTCATGGAAATACATTATCATTCTTTATAGTTAAACCTCTGAGGGTAAACTTTAACACACATTAGTATTCTGATTGGATAATGTTGACTGATATTTTCAGGAACACAGTCATGGAAATTTGACGAAAAGTAATGGAAATACAGACATTATCATTAGTTTATAGTTAAACCTCTGAGGGTAAACATTAACACTGATTAGTATTCTTATTGTAGAATGTCGACTGACATTTTCAGTAAAACATAGTCATGGAAATTTGCCAAAAAGTCATGTTAAATTAAAGTATTGGTTAAAATCCATGTTAATGCCTGACTCACTGGGACCTCTTCCCGTCCCTGACATTTTCAGGAATACATAGTCATGGAAATTTGCTGAAAAGTCATGGAAATACATACATTATCATTAGTTTATAGTTAAACCTCTGAGGGTGAACTTCAACACAGATTAGTATTCTTATTGGATAATGTCGACTGACATTTTCAGGAACACACAGTAATGGAAATTTGCCAAAATGTCGTGGAAAAGTCATGTTAAAGTATTGGTTAAAATGCGTATGAACCCTGAAACGTGTTGGAAGACTTTCCAGGCAAAATAGAATACCAAAAGCTGTTTATATGTCATTTAGACACATACATATTAATAAATGACATGTTGATGTCTTGAAAGTCTCGAGGTTTTGATATAAATGTAATTTAAAAAAACTAAATAGATTTTCAAATATTGCACCTGTCAATAAAGAAGGAAATATTCTGGAGCCTATTTTGCCGACGTTGTCTTTGCTGTAATCAGATCAGTATATATTTATGTCTAACATGGTATTTCATTTTATCAATGGGAAACATCCATGTGTCCAGACAAGGCTAGCAGCAGCAGACACCTTTCTGGTGTGTAAAGACATAGGGCTGGGCAATAAATCGATATTATATCGATATATCGTGATATGAGACTAGATATCGTGTAAGATTTTGGAATTCGTAATATGGTAAAAGGCTTAAGTGGTGTCCTTTCCTGGTTTTAAATGATGCCTTACACTAAAGTGATGTCATTTTCAGTGTTACCAGACTACTCAAGCTGTTCTTATTATTTTTTTATTTTTACCCAGACATTATGTCCACATTACTGAAGACACACCTTCTCATTCAAGGCATTTCCTTTTTATTTTCATGACTATTTACATTGTGGATTCTCACTGAAGGCATCAAAACTATAAATGAACACATATGGAATTATGTACTTAACAAAAAAGTGTGAAATAACTGAAAACATGTCTTATATTTTAGATTCTTCAAAGTAGCCACCCTTTGCTTTTTTATTAATAAGGGAAATAATTCCACTAATTAACCCTGACAAAGCACACCTGTGAAGGTAAAACCATTTCAGGTGACTACCTCATGAAGCTCATTGAGAGAACACCAAGGGTTTGCAGAGTTATCAAAAAAAGCAAAGGGTGGCTACTTTGAAGAATCTAAAATATAAGACATGTTTTCAGTTATTTCACACTTTTTTGTTAAGTACATAATTCCATATGTGTTCATTCATAGTTTTGATGCCTTCAGTGAGAATCTACCATGTAAATAGTCATGAAAATAAAAAGGAAAAGGAAAAAGAAGGTGTGTCCAAACTTTTGGCCTGTACTGTATCTCATTGTGAAGACATTTTGTTAAAGCACCAATTGTCAACCCTATATAATATCGCCACAATATCGAAATCGAGGAGACAAGAAGAATATCGCGATATCTGATTTTCTCCATATCGCCCAGCCCTAGTAAAAAAAACCCGTAGAAAACACCGCGCTCACGCCGCGGAGGCAGTGTGTAGCCGGCCTAAAGGATGAACTGTTCTCTCCTGCTTTGCCTTGTTCTCTGTGTTTTGACCCTTGCGAGACCCCGTCTCTCCTCCTGTATCCTGTAGGTAGCATCTCTGGAGTGCATCTTTGATGGTTCCTCAGCATTAGGACAGCAGCACCTCCCGGAGCTCCCCTCCCCTACATACTCCACCCTCTATACCCACGGAGAGGACAGCCCCCTCCCCTCCTGCTCCTCCAACCCTTACCCCCCAATCCAGGTAACAACCCCACCCCCCCCCCCCCCCCCCCCATCCAGACTTCAGTGTCACTTACAGTGCTGCTGGGATAAGTCATTGTGTTTACATGTTATCGTTAGCTCACTGCTAGCATGTAGCAGTTAGAGAGGGAATGCCCGAAACTTATTCTTTGTAAATCTTTACAATCATTCACTGAAAGAACCGAGCAGGTCTGACTTGTTGCACCATGACACACACGCACACGCACACGCACACGCACACACACACACACACACACACACACAGAGACACAAACACCCATAAAGAGACACACACACACGCACACACACACACACACACACACACACACACAGAGACACAAACACCCATAAAGAGACACACACACAGACACGCACACACACACACACACACACACACACACACACACACACACACACACACACACACACACACACACACACACACAAAGAACCAAGCACGTCTGCCTTGTTGCACCATCACACACACAGAGACACAAACACCAATAAAGAGACACACACACAGACATGCACACACACACACACACACACACACACACACACACACACACACACACACACACACACACACACACACACACACACACACACACACACACACACACACACACACACACAAAGAACCAAGCAGGACTGCCTTGTTGCACCATCCAAATGTTCTTCATAACCTTCTCTGCGTGTAGCTCGTTAGCTCTGAATGTTCCCTAAATGCACCGGATTTTATATTTATTTATGTTACTATATCTCTTTACATAAATAATGTTTTTCTGCTACTATGGGCTAACAGTTAACATGGAAACGATCAGACATACATTACAATGCCCTCTGTAAATGGACAGTATTACATGGCTATGCTGCCACCTGCTGGTAGGGGCACTGAATTACAACTTGACCTACTTTCACTTAACTACTGCGCCGTAACTCAATCAGATGTCTGTGATGGGACGTTGGCCTTTAACATGTTAGTCATGTTTTGATGCTTTTTTTTCATGCTGAATGACTTATTTCCAAGAAACGTACGAGCACATCTCTGGTAAACACAAGAATTAAAATGGTGCTTTTAGTACGACTCTTAGTGGAGAAACTCAGATTTACAGATCTGTCGATTAAATCAACTAATCGATCAGTCGATGCAATTGAATGAGTTGTTAGTCGACTAAGAACTTCTTCAATCGAGCACAGTCCTAGGACAGATGCGCAATATTAGCTCAAATGTAAAATGGCACCCTCGTGAATTAGCCTACTGTTGCTAACTCATAAATCCTGCATGACATCGTCCCGTATATAGGACATCAGACTCACTTACTACACAGCAGTGTCCACAAACTTAGTCCAAGGAGGGGAGAAAGGAAAAGGGTGATAGTGTTCCACGTTAAAGCCTTTTCTCTCTCAACTACCACATGCTTTATTGCGTTAATAGTCCAGGGCTGCTACTGACGGGGGACTGTATCACTACAGCCAATCAGCAGTCTGCTCAAAGCGATGGTCTTTTTCACAAATAGGTTGCACGTAAAGGGCAAAAAGTAGCTTCCACTTAAGGAGACCTATCTTGACTTGCACCCTGTGCAGCACAGTGCAAAGCCCGATGCAATGTCTGTCTGTCTGTCTGTCTGTCTGTCTGTCTGTGTTATTATATTTCTTTATTTGATCAGGGACAATGCACAAAAAACATTAGTCTATAAAAGAAGAGATGTCATGTACCAGGTTATAGCAGAAAATGCTAATTTCCACCCGCAGTCCCTGGACAGGTTGATGTTATACTTACAAAAATCTATAAAATATATATACACAATAATACATGAAAGCATTACTTCACTCACATCATAAAAACACTCTCCACTTCAGGAATCTATCACTCACAGTTTACGTCATTCATATCACAGTCATTCAGTGCGTACAAATTTGCTTTGATAATAACCCCTGTTTGGTCAGGCGTGTAAAAGTACTATAATTTGTGCATGAAATAATTTTGTTTGGAAGAGTAAAAGGCTTGCTGCTTTATAAGAAAACGATTGTTGACCATATGTGTGTGGGTGTTATGTGCATATCTCTCGAACCGTTATTCCGATGGCTTTCAAACTTGACGGGTGTCTTGCTACGGGCACGGTTAAGTGCGGTGCCAAGTTTGACATCGTTTGGGTTAGAAATGCGAAAGATATCGTTAATTATATATCGGTAAAAGAAGCACATATTGGCTTTTGCTGCTGGCCACTCCCCCTCTCGCACTGTATGCACTCTGACTGATCTCCCTCTCTCTCTCTCTCTCTCCCTCCCTCTATCCCTCTCCCTCTCTCTCTCTCTCTCCCCTCTATCTCTCTCCCTCTCTCTCTCTCTCTCCCTCCCTCTCTCTCTCTCTCTCTCTCTCTCTCTCTCTCTCTCCCTCCCTTTTAAATCAGTTAAGTCAGTAGTAGGGTGTACAGGGGAGGTGCATTTGAAGTGGTTTGGGGTCTTTCTGTAAGTAAATTTGGGGTACGTTTTGATGAATTCTACAAGCAGCAATCCCACAGGCCAAGCAATCGGCCTGTTCCAAACAGGCACATTTTCAACGGGCATTGCACGTGTGTGTGTGTGTGTGTGTGTGTGTGTGTGTGTGTGTGTGTGTGTGTGTGTGTGTGTGTGTGTGTGTGTGTGTGTGTGTGTGTGTGTGTGTGTGTGTTGATATATACATACAGTACGGGCCAAAGGTTTGGACACACCTTCTCATTCGATGCGTTTCCTTTTTATTTTCATGACTATTTACATTGTAGATTCTCACTGAAGGCATCAAAACTATGAATGAACACATATGGAATTATGTACTTAACAAAAAAGTGTGAAATAACTGAAAACATGTCTTATATTTTAGATTCTTCAAAGTAGCCACCCTTTGCTTTTTTATTAATAAGGGAAATAATTCCACTAATGAACCCTGACAAAGCACACCTGTGAAGGTAAAACCATTTCAGGTGACTACCTCATGAAGCTCATTGAGAGAACACCAAGGGTTTGCAGAGTTATCAAAAAAAGCAAAGGGGGGCTACTTTGAGGAATCTAAAATATAAGACATGTTTTCAGTTATTAAACACTTTTTTGTTAAGTACTAATTCCATATGTGTTCATTCATAGTTTTGATGCCTTCAGTGAGAATCTACCATGTAAATAGTCATGAAAATAAAAAAGGAAACACATTGAATGAGAAGGTGTGTCCAAACTTTTGGCCTGTACTGTAGATATTTTTTGGGGGTGGTCAGTCATGTGATTGAGGATATGACGGGAGTATTTTCGTGGGGATGGGATGGGAGCAACATTTGATTCTTGTGTCACCCTCTACTGTGTGACATTCTCATGAAAAGTCCCCTAAAGGTCCGATCCTAGGCTCGGCCCCCTCTCCCGGTGAGATCTCCCTGTTCTCCTCTCCGTTGTTTCCCCCTCCACGTGTGACGTGTGGCCATCTCCAACACCTCCTCCGCCGCGATTAGGCATAAATGGATCCCTCACATCTTCACAAAAAAGGACCCTGACCTACTGTATACAGTATATCTACTCCTCTCACTCTTATTATTATCCTTTCATTTTCATTCCCTCTCTTCCCTTCGCCTCTTGCTCGCTCGCTCGCTCTCCTCAGCAGCACCATAGCAACACAGGCGATGAATGCCGACAAAGAAAATCCTGACGGCAGGAAAATGGAGGAGGAGGAGGAGGAGGAGGAGGAGGGTTGAACCTGCAGAGAAGGACAAGGGCAGATTTAGCGATGCTTTCTGTAACGGAGGGGTGAAGGGAGGGGCGATAGTAAAACGCACAACAACAGCCTCCGAAAAAAGATTTACGATCTCTGGTGAATATTTATCACCCAGAGAAAGGACTCGGGAGGCCATGCAGTGACTTGTCACTAATTCTTCTTCTCCATCCTCTCATCTCTGCTACGCTACACTTCGTTCCCAGCTGCAGCAAAGCATGCTGGGAGCACAGCACAGCACAGGCCGGCTCTATTTATAGCCAGCAGTGTTACAAGATGGTCCTGCAGTTTAAGGGAAATCGTGGAATATTAAGGGAGCGTAATCCAGGCAGGGAAAGTCGGGCAATATCAGGGAAATGAGTAGCCCATTTAATCGCAAATAATCACTGGTTTGATCTGTTCTAAATGTACTTTAAAAGGGACATTTTTTTCAAGTTTGTAATGCTCTATTAATTGTGTTAACTCCCAGCTGCAGCAAAGCATGCTGGGAGGACAGGCCGGCTCTATTTATAGCCAACAGTGTTAGAAGACGGTTTCAGGGAAATCGTGGAATATTTAAGTTGTGTATTTCAGGCTGGTATAGCCTCGCACATCATCGTTGTGCAAGTGGACTCCGACTCCCATGAGGCTTTGCAGCTTTTTAAAGGACCATACATCAGACTGGCACATTACGGCCACTTCGCTAAATGTTGTTCTCGGAGAAGTCGATGCAGTTTTGACGTGTGTTTGGATCATAATGTTGACAAATGTTTATGGATTTATTTCTTGTTAAACAAACATTTGTGTCATACACATCACATATATTTATTTTGCCTGAAACTGAGTGTTCACAATACCTTAATAAATGGAGGTTGGTTGCCTCCAGTCTGAGTGGATCATTGACCCAACACAGTGGCCACATAGTGTCCACATTGCGGAAATACATGTTTGATTGAGGCAACATTTACATTTCTACGTTTTAAAATGAATATCTTCTGCTAAGTTTCCTCCTCGCATTCCCCCTGCTCTGGTGTTTCTGTATTTTCTACATTTCTGTAGCTTGACAGACATTTTATCGAGCTTTTTGTTGTCTTGAAATTCTGTGACCACAGTAGTTTTTGGCAGCTAGCTCAGTTTTGTTTCTGCAGTAAAATTATCTGAAGACTCCTTGAATAAACCTTCCCTCGTTAGGAATTCCTGTAGGTTTAAAAACCACAAACAGATCTCCATCACCAAATCCATACTCCATGTAAATAATCAGGACCTTTAGCATGTATAGAGCCAGCATATTTCCACCAGACTCCATGTAAATAATCAAGACTTTTAGCGTGTATAGAGCCAGCATATCTCCACCAGACTCCATGTAAATAATCAGGACTTTTAGCGTGTATAGAGCCAGCATATCTCCACCAGACTCCATGTAAATAACCAGGACTTTTAGCGTGTATAGAGCCAGCATATCTCCACATGTAAATGGGTGAATTAAGGGTTTATTTCAACCAAACCAGAGTGGTGATTGTTGGAACAGTAGAAAGATGAACCAAGATGGCTTTTGGTAGTTTTATTTAGTTTCTGTCCACTTTGAATGAAGTGTGTTTTACGATGATAAAAGTCCTGATTATTTACATGGAGTCTGGTGGAGATATGCTGGCTCTATACACGCTAAAAGTCCTGATTATTTACATGGAGTCTGGTGGAGATATGCTGGCTCTATACATGCTAAAAGTCCTGGTTATTTACATGGAGTCTGGTGGAGATATGCTGGCTCTATACACACTAAAAGTCCTGATTATTTACATGGAGTCTGGTGGAGATATGCTGGCTCTATACACGCTAAAAGTCCTGATTATTTACATGGAGTCTGGTGGAGATATGCTGGCTCTATACACGCTAAAATTCCTGATTATTTACATGGAGTCTGGTGGAGATATGCTGGCTCTATACACGCTAAAAGTCCTGATTATTTACATGGAGTCTGGTGGAGATATGCTGGCTCTATACACGCTAAAAGTCCTGATTATTTACATGGAGTCTGGTGGAGATATGCTGGCTCTATACATGCTAAAAGTCCTGGTTATTTACATGGAGTCTGGTGGAGATATGCTGGCTCTATACACGCTAAAATTCCTGATTATTTAAATGGAGTCTGGTGGAGATATGCTGGCTCTATACACACTAAAAGTCCTGATTATTTACATGGAGTCTGGTGGAGATATGCTGGCTCTATACACGCTAAAAGTCCTGATTATTTACATGGAGTCTGGTGGAGATATGCTGGCTCTATACACGCTAAAAGTCCTGATTATTTACATGGAGTCTGGTGGAGATATGCTGGCTCTATACACGCTAAAATTCCTGATTATTTACATGGAGTCTGGTGGAGATATGCTGGCTCTATACACGCTAAAAGTCCTGATTATTTACATGGAGTCTGGTGGAGATATGCTGGCTCTATACACACTAAAAGTCCTGATTATTTACATGGAGTCTGGTGGAGATATGCTGGCTCTATACACGCTAAAAGTCCTGATTATTTACATGGAGTCTGGTGGAGTTTGGTGATGGTGATTTCGGGGCTATTTCATGTTAAACTAAAAGGATCTTACTCTTTAACTAAAAGGTCTATCTCTGTAGGGATCCATCCCATAATGTTGTCAGACACTTACAATAATAATCTGAGTCTGTCAGCAGCAACAACAGAACTTTTAGTGGACTCTAACTGATGCTGAACATTTGCCCGTCTACGTTACATTGCAGCTTGTTTCTGGCTGAATACTGGACCAATTTTAAAGATTGCTGTTCCCATCAGTCACTTAGACACAAAAACGTTTAAAAAAAAATAAAAAATAAAAAACAAAATCTCTGAATGAACTTCCCTGCCGGATCGAATCAGTCGCTCCACGCATCACCGATCAACCACCCAATGTCCTTCACAGCCCCGAGTCTCCTCGCTGCTGACTCGTGTTTTGGGAAAGGGACCCAAAAG
>NC_041342.1:33781932-33796932 GCF_004354835.1 Perca flavescens
GAGGTGATTGGTTGTTGCCGTGACACCACTTTGTGTGTCTGTAAAATGCTCCGGACTCTCGGAGACCTCACTGCACACGCTCGGTGAATGTTCCAGAGGCTTTTGGTTTTTATTTGGGTGGGAATCCCGTTGTATGCAGCTTATTGTTTTCATGCAACCCCCTAGCGGAGAGATTCACCTGCGTAAACACACCAGCATCGTTGTTCTGTGCAGATGTGTGAGGAACCCCTGCAGTAGCACATGCCTTTCGCCGGCGTTGCCTAGCAACCTCCAGGCTCCCTGACACGCAGCGCTACCCCACCTCCTTTTTTTTTTACATACAGTCTCGCATATATACACACACACACACATACATAGACTCACACACACACATACATAGACTCTCACACACACACACACACATACATAGACTCTCACACACAGACACACATACATAGACTCACACACACACACATACATAGACTCTCACACACACACACATACATAGACTCTCACACACACACATACATAGACTCACACACACACACACACATAGACTCACACACACACACATACATAGACTCACACACAGACACACATACATAGACTCTCACACACACACACATAGACTCACACACACATACATAGACTCACACACACACACACACATACATAGACTCACACACACACACACACACACACACACTCACACACACACACACATAGACTCTCACACACACACACACATAGACTCACACACACACACATGCATAGACTCTCACACACACATACATAGACTCTCACACACACATACATAGACTCACACACACACACATACATAGACTCACACACACATACATAGACTCACACACACACATACATAGACTCACACACACACATATATACATAGACTCTCACACACAGACACACAGACTCATGTATACACACACACACATAGACTCTCACACACAGACACACATACATAGACTCACACACACACACACACATACATAGACTCACACACACATACATAGACTCACACACACACATACATAGACTCACACACACACACACACACACATAGATAGATCTCACACACATACATAGACTCATGTATACACATACATAGACTCACACACACATACATAGACTCACACACACACATACATAGACTCACACACACATACATAGACTCACACACACACACACACACACACATACATAGACTCTCACACACACACACACACACATACATAGACTCACACACACACACATAGACTCTCACACAGACACACATACATAGACTCACACACACATACATAGACTCACACACACACACACACACATACATAGACTCACACACACACACATAGACTCACACACAGACACATACATAGACTCACACACACATACATAGACTCACACACACATAGACTCTCATATACACATATATACTTTTTCCGGCCTTTTTTGGCGCTTTCTTCTATGATGGCTAAGTTACTTTTTTAGGTCTTTATGTCGACCAAACTGTAAGTGAGAAAACTGCATGAGACATGCAACAACACAGTCAAAGATATTTGACTTTTTCAAAATAAAAGTATGTTAAAAAACTCTACATCTGGCCCTGGATGTGATTCTGATTTTCCAGCGTGGCTCTTAGTGAAGTAGAGTCTGACACCCCTGCTCTAAAAGTTCAACTTTAACTTCTACCAAAGTCTTTTTCTAGTAAGATACTTGTACTTTTGCTATTAAGTACCTTATACAAGACTGCGTGTGGCTCTGCTATTAACTACCGACCCCATTATTTTAATAGCTGTGTGGATTTCTGGCCTGTAAATCTGTGTTATGTTGACAGTGTGGGGTGTGATGGTCCGTGTGGCCTGCAGGTGGAGCCACAGACCCACAGCAGCACACTTTAGGCTTTAATCCTAATCTTTATCAGACGCTAGGAGTCAGTCAGAGCTGCTCTTCTCTCTCTCTCTCTCTCTCTCTTGTGTGTGTGTGGAGCTGGAAACACTGGATGTGTTAATGAGGACAGAGCAGTGACACAGACTTTAACACTGAGATGTATATTTATACCGTGACACATCCTGGGCAGTTTTATGGCATCGATTCGCTCTCTAAACGCTGCGTTTGTGTCCCTGTCGTCAAGCACGTGGGTCAGTTTTCAGTTTCCGCTCAGTCGATTCAGATCTCGGCTGCGGGCTTAACTCAGTAACACAGTAACCTACTTTTTATTGTTCAGGTGAACAGCTGAAAAAATATTGATTTAAAACACTTTGATAAGGGTACGGACATTTCAAAAAGGGTAGGACCCCGCTTGCTTTATTCTAGGCTTTTTCTTAAAGTGAAATACTTTGTGTCGTGTATTTTAAGTTTTTATTGTTTGGTATGTTGGAAATTAAACGTTCATTCATTCATAAATGCTTAGAAAACAATGCAGATATTTAGATAGTCACAGCAGAATGTGGATGCACATCAACATATCTTTGAAAGGGGTTGTTTTCCCGTTTTGAAAATGAATGGAGACGAGGCGTTCATAGATGGGTGGGTGGGTAGGTAGGTAGGTAGGTGGATGGATGGATGGATGGATGGGTAGATGGATGGATAGGTAGATGAGTTGGTAGGTAAATGGATGGATGGGTAGGTAGCTGGGTGGATGGATGGATGGATGGATGGGTAGGTAGGTAAATGGATGGAAGGGTAGGTAGCTAGGTGGATGGATGGGTAGGTAGGTAGCTAGGTGGATGGATAGGTAGGTAGGTAGCTAGGTGGATGGATGGATGGGTAGGTAGCTAGGTGGATGGATAGGTAGGTAGGTAGCTAGGTGGATGGATGGATGGGTAGGTAGCTAGGTGGATGGATAGGTAGGTAGGTAGCTAGGTGGATGGATGGATGGATGGATGGATGGATGGATGGATGGATGGATGGATAGATACTTTATTCATCCTGATGGAAATTGTAGGCATCCAGTAGCTTAGACAACACGATTCTTCGCTGACTTTTTGGGAAAGATGTCGCATTTATGGAAGTTAAACAGTTCAACAAATCAACAGTGAAAACACCTTCAACTGTTGCATTTCCCTTCATACTTTTCCCATTTTAACTTTTTGAATTCCTCGTCAGAACACAAGACAAAATAAGGATTACTGCAGAATGTAATGTGCAAAATAATTGTTTGTGTCGTTTATGACCATTAGGCAGCTTGAAGTATCTGTTGGCGCCAGTATTGAAGAATTTTCAGACTTGGTCCATAGCCTGGCCCTACAAGGCAGACTCTGGTCCACTAGCCTGGTCCACCATTCTGGCCATTAGCCTGGTCCAAGTTTGCCTGGTCCTAGACTTGGTCCTACCAGACTCTGGTCCATTAGCCTGGTCCTACCAGACTCTGGTCCATTAGCCTGGTCCTACCAGACTCTGGTACACTAGCCTGGTCCTACCAGACTCTGGTCCATTAGCCTGGTCCTACCAGACTCTGGTACACTACACTAGCCTGGTCCTACCAGACTCTGGTCCACCTGGTCCTACCAGACTCTGCCTGGTCCTACCAGACCAGACTCTGGTCCATTAGCCTGGTCCTACCAGACTCTGGTACACTAGCCTGGTCCTACCAGACTCTGGTCCACTAGCCTGGTCCTACCAGACTCTGGTCCATTCTGGTACACTAGCCTGCCTGGTCCACTACCTGACTCTGGTACACTAGCCTGGTCCTACCAGACTCTGGTACACTAGCCTGGTCCTACCAGACTCTGGTCCACTAGCCTGGTCCTACCAGACTCTGGTCCATTAGCCTGGTCCCTGGTCCTACCAGACTCTGGTCCACTAGCCTGGTCCTACCAGACTCTGGTCCATTAGCCTGGTCCTACCAGACTCTGGTACACTAGCCTGGTCCTACCAGACTCTGGTCCACTAGCCTGGTCCTACCAGACTCTGGTCCACTAGCCTGGTCCTACCAGACTCTGGTCCATTAGCCTGGTCCCAGACTCTGGTCCACCAGACTCTGGTCCACTAGCCTGGTCCACTAGGTCCCTACCAGACCTGGTCCTACCTGGTCCTGGTCCAGACTCTGGTCCACCAGCCTGGGTCCTACCAGACTCTGGTCCACTAGCCTGGTCCTACCAGACTCTGGTCCTACCCTGGTCCCAGACTCTGGTCCAGCTCTGGCCTGGTCCCACCAGACTCTGGTACACTAGCCTGGTCCTACCAGACTCTGGTCCACTAGCCTGGTCCTACCAGACTCTGGTACATTAGCCATGAGAAATAGTATGTACACATTACAAAAGGGCACAGGCTGCCATTTACAAACCCTTACAGACAAACTTAATCTCATGCAATCAGTGTCTTGCATTTGAGGTGACCATACAATGTGATCTCACTTAATAGGAGATATAGAAGTATGTAAGGGGCTTTATCACAGGAAAGGCATTAAGGTGAGACCCAGGTGATGAGTGGCAGATGTGTGAGAGGTGGAAGCAAACAGTTTTTGACTGACGGCAGTCGGACTTTGGAGATTCGCGCTCGTAAATGATCAAACTGGCCATAACTTTTAATTTGTTGCTGCCAACTGGGGGGGCATCAGGGGTAGTAAAGGCTTTCTTTCAGGGGGGCATTTGCCACCCTATGTCACCCCGGTAGATCCGCCCCTGATCAGCAGCTTGGTGGTTGGGTCCTGAACAGCCTACGAGGACTGTCAGGTTTTTTTTATCTTCAGCAGAGGCTAAAAGCTGCTGCAGAGAAGATCCAAATGAAAGCAGCAGCTAACCAGGAGTCCAACCCATTGGCATTTGACATGCTCTTGCTTATTCTACTCTTATTTTGAAAGTTAAATCCTAATCGTAATGACTACAGGGTTCATACCTTTTGAAAAAAAAACTGGAAAAGTTATGGAATTTGAAAAATGCAAACTCCAGGCCTGGAAAGGTTTTGGAAACATAAAAAGACCCAGAAAGTTTTGGAAAAGTCATGGAATGTTTTAGTTTTTTTAACACAGTATAAGGGGCTATAAGAGGCTAAAAGCTGCTGCAGAGAAGATCCAAATGAAAGCAGCAGCAGCAGCAGCTAACCAGGAGTCCAACCCCACCTCCCCCAACCCCACCCCCACCCCTTCCCTCGCTGCTGACGCTGACATGCACAGCCCTGTGTGTGAATCCGGGGGTGACATCGATTATTCATGCAGCGAGTGGAGCACCCCCCCCCCCCCCGTCGTGCTGACATGTGCCTCGCTCACTGAAGCCGATTTAATTGGCAGGAGAATGAGAGACGAGACTGGAGAGAGGGAGGGTGTCACAACGAAAGAGCAACTGAAGAGGGGAGAGGGGGTGATGTGAGAACGAAAGAGAGAGGGAGTGTTGCTGTGCCTTTCTTTTTTTTTTTTTGGTGTTGGGAGTCCCGAGTAAACAGGATTTGAGTTTGGGTCCATTAGCCGTCACGTCACGCTACCACAGAGACCAAAGGAAGATCTGGAAGGAAGCATCCGAAATTCATCATTCAACCTCCTCCAATCAGGAGCCTTTTCCCTTCCATGAAGATGACCACGCATTACCCTCGGCAGGAGTTCACGACCAAGGCCGAGAAGAAGCCTCCGCGGGTCAACAACAACAACGACAGCCTGCAAGAGTCAATCGCCCTCCTCCACCCGCTCCACCGGCAGCACGCCATCGAGCTCCACCGACAGCAGCAGCAGCAGAGTCATCCACATCCACCGGCACCGGCACCGGCACAGGCGTCTCTGGCAACGTTTACCGCCCGCGCCGTGCCGGCGTCGTGCCGCGCTCGAAGTCGTTTCCTCAACCTGCGGGACAGCGTCAAGAAAAGCCCGACAAAGAGCACCGCTAAAGTGGTCGCGGCCAGCAGGCCGGAGATCCCCTGGGTGCCCTTCGCTTTCAGTAAGGTACTTCAATGGACCTTTTTCTCTGCAGCCATGTTGGCTTGTCAAAGACCTTGGTTTACACGCACCGTACAGGCCAAAAGTTTGGACACACCTTCTCATTCGATGCGTTTCCTTTTTATTTTCATGACTATTTACATTGTAGATTCTCACTGAAGTCATCAAAACTATGAATGAACACATATGGAATTATGTACTTAACAAAAAAGTGTGAAATAACTGAAAACATGTCTTATATTTTAGATTCTTCAAAGTAGCCACCCTTTGCTTTTTTATTAATATGGGAAATAATTCCACTAATTAACCCTGACAAAGCACACCTGTGAAGGTAAAACCATTTCAGGTGACTACCTCATGAAGCTCATTGAGAGAACACCAAGGGTTTGCAGAGTTATCAAAAAAAGCAAAGGGGGGCTACTTTGAAGAATCTAAAATATAAGACATGTTTTCAGTTATTTCACACTTTTTTGTTAAGTACATAATTCCATATGTGTTCATTCATAGTTTTGATGCCTTCAGTGAGAATCTACAATGTAAATAGTCATGAAAATAAAGAAACACATTGAATGAGAAGGTGTGTCCAAACTTTTGGCCTGTACTGTACGTGTACGAGACATTTCCTTTCGTTTGTGCCCTTTGTTTACACTTTTCAGAAAACTGACAGCTGTGCACAGTTATTTTTGAAAACTGAGAGGTTGAAATGTCCGTTTATGAAAATAGCCGCCCACGTGGAAACGTAGCAATAGCAGGAAAAGCACAGCTGACATTTATAACCTTAACGATGGCTCCGTTCCATCAAGTGTCCCCGTAAGATATTTCAGTGAGTCAGCATGCACAATACCAGGGTCTCTCCTAAGTGGAATGCAGCCATCAGTAATGGTTTAATACCAGGGTCTCTCCTAAGTGGAATGCAGCCATCAGTAATGGTTTAATACCAGGACCTCTCCTAAGTGGAATGCAGCCATCAGTAATGGTTTAATAACAGGGTCTCTCCCTAAGTGGAATGCAGCCATCAGTAATGGTTTAATACCAGGACCTCTCCTAAGTGGAATGCAGCCATCAGTAATGGTTTAATACCAGGGTCTCTCCTAAGTGGAATGCAGCCATCAGTAATGGTTTAATACCAGGGTCTCTCCTAAGTGGAATGCAGCCATCAGTAATGGTTTAATACCAGGGTCTCTCCTAAGTGGAATGCAGCCATCAGTAATGGTTTAATACCAGGACCTCTCCTAAGTGGAATGCAGCCATCAGTAATGGTTTAATACCAGGGTCTCTCCTAAGTGGAATGCAGCCATCAGTAATGGTTTAATACCAGGACCTCTCTCCTAATGCAGCCATGGAATGCAGACATCAGTCAAATGGTTTAACCTCTCCAGGAATGCACCTCTCCTAAGTGGAATGCAGCCATCATTAATGGTTTAATACCAGGACCTCTCCTAAGTGGAATGCAGCCATCAGTAATGGTTTAATACCAGGGTCTCTCCTAAGTGGAATGCAGCCATCAGTAATGGTTTAATACCAGGGAATGCAGCCATCTCTCTCTAAGTGGAATGCAGCCATCAGTAATGGTTTAATACCAGGGTCTCTCCTAAGTGGAATGCAGCCATCAGTAATGGTTTAATACCAGGACCTCTCCTAAGTGGAATGCAGCCATCATTAATGGTTTAATACCAGGGTCTCTCCATAGTGGAATGCAGCCATCAGTAATGGTTTAATACCAGGACCTCTCCTAAGTGGAATGCAGCCATCATTAATGGTTTAATACCAGGGTCTCTCCATAGTGGAATGCAGCCATCAGTAATGGTTTTGAACACACCTGTGCTTTTCCTACTATGACATGTCAACATGCCGTGAAAAAGGTCCATGTTGACGACATGTTCGGTGTGAAGTTGCGGGACCTCTTTGGCGAAGGGAGAAGCTAATAATTCTACCGCTGCCAGTTCGTCTTAGAGGTTATTTTTTTCCCTCGGTCTGTCAGGTCGGTTGGATCTCTGGACTGTTTTTAAACCTTTTTTCATACACTAGCCTTCTTTAATTTTTATTTGTCAATTCATGCTTATTCTTCTTTTTCTTATTTATTTCTTTGTGTGTGAGTGTGCGCGCGTGTGTGTGTGTGTGTGTGTGTGTGTCTGTCTGTCTGTGTGCGTGTTTGTGCGCGTGTGTGTCTGTGTCTCTGTGTGTGTGTGTGTGTGTGTCTCTGTGTGTGTGTTTGTGTCTCTGTGTGTGTGTTTGTGCGCGTGTGTGTCTGTATCTCTGTGTGTGCGTATCTGTACGTGTGTGTGTGTCTGTGTGTCTCTGTGTCTGTGTGTGTCTGTGAGTGTGTGTCTCTGTGTATGTGTGTGTCTGTGAGTGTATGTCTGTGTGTGTGTGTGTGTGTGTGTGTGTGTGTCTCTCTTTCTTTGTGTGTGTGTGTGTTTCTGTGTGTGTGTGTGTGTGTGTGTGTGTGTGTGTGTGTGTGTGTGTGTGTGTGTCTCTCTTTGTGTGTGTGTGTCTGTTTCTGTGTGTGTGTGTGTGTGTGTGTGTGTGTGTGTCTGTCTGTCTGTCTGTCTGTCTGTCTGTCTGTCTGTCTTTGTGTGTGTGTGTGTGTGTGTGTCTGTGTATGTGTGTGTGTCTGTATGTGTCTGTGTGTGTGTGTCTCTGTCTCTGTGTGTGTGTCTTTGAGTTTGTCTCTGTGTCTTTGTGTCTGTTTCTGTGTGTGTGTGTGTGTGTGTGTCTGTCTCTCTGTCTTTGTGTGTGTGTGTGTGTGTGTGTTTCTGTGTGTGTGTGTGTGTGTGTGTGTGTGTGTGTGTGTATTTGGCACTTTGTAACTGCGTGTTTTTGCTTACGGAGCTGGAAAGGGTCTTTAATCATTGAGGATAGTTTAGTTGTCCTCTCCTCTTAAAGGAGAACTAGTTTTTTTTAGCTTAATTGACCTTAACTGAACAGCTTCGGAGTCATTGGAATGGTTAAATGGCGGTGCATTTCACCGCCATAACGCTAGGGGGCGATAAGTCTGAGGTTATTTGCGAGGTGTCTGCCAGTCAGTTTGTTACGTTAGCAAGCAAACTTCAGCACAGCTGCCCACAGAGTACTCCTTGCTGGTGAAGAGCTAATTTCAAAATGTTACTGACATATAGACACTTTACAAACCGATAACCCCGTCATTGGAGTTTATTTGGAAAGCTGATGTCAGTGAACTAGCATGTTGCTACTCCCCACAGTAGGCTGCTGGAAACACCCACTATCAACACACAGGACCAGCTGACCAATCACAGTCACACAGGACCAGCTGACCGATCACAGTCACACAGGACCAGCTGACCGATCACAGTCACACAGGACCAGCTGACCGATCACAGTCACACAGGACCAGCTGACCAATCACAGTCACACAGGACCAGCTGACCGATCACAGTCACACAGGACCAGCTGACCAATCACAGTCACACAGGACCAGCTGACCGATCACAGTCACACAGGACCAGTTGACCAATCACAGTCACACAGGACCAGCTGACCAATCACAGTCCTTGAAACACCGACTATTAACACACAGGACCAGCTGACCAATCACAGTCACACAGGACCAGCTGACCAATCACAGTCCTTGAAACACCGACTATTAACACACAGGACAACTTGACCAATCACAGTCACGCAGGGACCAGCTGACCAATCACAGTCACACAGGACCAGCTGACCAATCACAGTCACACAGGACCAGCTGACCAATCACAGTCCTTGAAACACCGACTATTAACACACAGGACAACTTGACCAATCACAGTCACGCAGGACCAGCTGACCAATCACAGTCACACAGGACCAGCTGACCAATCACAGTCACACAGGACCAGCTGACCAATCACAGTCCTTGAAACACCGACTATTAACACACAGGACAACTTGACCAATCACAGTCACGCAGGACCAGCTGACCAATCACAGTCACACAGGACCAGCTGACCAATCACAGTCACACAGGACCAGCTGACCAATCACAGTCACACAGGACCAGCTGACCAATCACAGTCACACAGGACCAGCTGACCAATCACAGTCACACAGGACCAGCTGACCAATCACAGTCCTTGAAACACCGACTATTAACACACAGGACCAGCTGACCAATCACAGTCACACAGGACCAGCTGACCAATCACAGTCACACAGGACCAGCTGACCAATCACAGTCCTTGAAACACCGACTATTAACACACAGGACAACTTGACCAATCACAGTCACGCAGGACCAGCTGACCAATCACAGTCACACAGGACCAGCTGACCAATCACAGTCACACAGGACCAGCTGACCAATCACAGTCACACAGGACCAGCTGACCAATCACAGTCACACAGGACCAGCTGACCAATCACAGTCACACAGGACCAGCTGACCAATCACAGTCACAGAGGACCAGCTGACCAATCACAGTCCTTGAAACACCGACTATTAACACACAGGACCAGCTGACCAATCACAGTCACACAGGACCAGCTGACCAATCACAGTCACACAGGACCAGCTGACCAATCACAGTCACACAGGACCAGCTGACCAATCACAGTCCTTGAAACACCGACTATTAACACACAGGACCAGCTGACCAATCACAGTCACGCAGGACCAGCTGACCAATCACAGTCCTTGAAACACCGACTATTAACACACAGGACCAGCTGACCAATCACAGTCCTTGAAACACCGACTATTAACACACAGGACAACATGACCAATCACAGTCACACAGGACCAGTTGACCAATCACAGTCACACAGGACAACTTGACCAATCACAGTCACGCAGGACCAGTTGACCAATCACAGTCCTTGGTGTTGTGACCCCTTTGAAATCATTGCGTTGTTGGTGATGGAGTCGTGCAGATAAACTCAACCATGTAATTGTAAATGAGCTGTGTGGTGTGTTAGGAGTGTGTCCTGCTGTCAGAGGTTGAGTTACTACAGCGAGTCAGTTTATGGGGAATCAATACAAAACCCTTCATGTGTGACATGTGTTGTCATGACATCTGTCGTGTCCCTGAAAAACCGGACGGACCATTCATTCATGTTTTCATCTCAGTGTTTCAGCTTCTCTTGTTTCCTCCATATTAAATGATTTAGATCAGCATTATTATAACTTCAAGGTCCTGCATTAGGGCTGCAATTAACTATTATTGTCATTGTCGATTAATCTGCCTAACCATTCTTTATAAAATGGTTAGGCATATATTTGAATGGCTGAAAGCGGCAAGATTTTTTAATTTACGCAAGGCTGGCATTTCAGACTCTACGTTTGTGTGTGTTACTGAAGTAATGGCTGATGATTATGAATTATATTTTTTAAATGAGTAATCTGCGTTAAAATTAAATCAGGAAAAGCAACAAAAACTTTGAAGAAAGCAACAATAAATGCCCGGGGGGGGGGGAAAGCATCAAAACAAGCACCAAAAACTTAAATGTCTTTCTTTTGAAAAAAAATCTAATACAAATTTGGTAGTGTATAAAAATGTTGATAATTATTTAATCAAATGATTCAGAAAAACCAGTCCAAAACCCAAATATATGTAAGTTTTAATGCCCTTCGAGGTGTCCATTGTGACGATGGACACCTCGAAGGGCATTAACCCGCTTATACCATGGCCACTTGCCAAATAACATATTTTTAAAACATTAGTTTATATTTTAATTAGTTTTACAATCGAAATCTAAAGTTTATCCAAACGATAACTCCGTTTCTCTGGTTAAGCCGGATGGTTTGACTAATACCTGGATTAACCATTCCCATCCATCAGGTTCTTATGCAATGCAAACCTTGTTCTCTCCACCAGGAATTAGGAAGAACCTTAGTTACCACTTGCCTCCCTTAGCAACCGGAGATATTTATATAGTCCGCTCAGCTGATAGAACCCTTCAGTTTAGCTACGAGCCAGAAAGCTAACGCTACGCTAGCAAGATCCAAAGTCAATAACATTGTGTACAGTTGGCAATCAGTAAAATATAATTTGACAGTATGTTGAACAACAAGACAAGCTAGCTATCAGCCATGTCATTGTCTCCAAAACAATATAACGACTTTTACGAAGAATGTGATCCGCGATGTGTAACGTTACCGTCGGCTGGAGCCTGAAGCAGCGAGCTGAACAGTGAACGGGATGAGAGATTTTATTTTTTTTTAATTTTATTTATCCTTTATTTAACCAGGAGAAGCCCATTGAGATTAAAAATCTCTTTTGCAAGGGAGACCTGGCCAAGGTAGGCAGCTAAGTTACATCACATCATTACATACGTACATAGACACCAAAAAAGAAACATGAAAATAAAGACAAATAAATTAAATTAATAGAAACAGTTTGAAAGCCAATTGTGCACTTACAAGGAAATTGCAATTAAAAACATTGACAAGTGAGGGAGTTCAACAGATAACGTTATTCTCTGTGAAACTAAGTCAGTCAGAGGGGCAGTATAACTCATAAACATAATATAGTATATATATAAATATAGTATATGTGTGTATATATATATATATATATATATATATATATATATATATATATATATATATATTATGTCTATGGTATGACTGACTTCTTGCAGCCTGTGTGTTTTAGCGCCATCCTGTGTTGTTCAGAGGACGAGTTGGAAATAATAAATCCACATTTACATATTTATACTTATTGAGTTAATGTAGCGCATTCATTTAGAACAGTAAACAGACAGTTTCACTGGAACTCCTTTAGTAGGTGTCCTACATCACTTTTTAATGGACACCCTGCAGCCAGTCAGAATCGAGTATTCACCCAGACCATGGTATAAATTCAGTTAACGATGATATGAATCCGAGACATCCTCACATTGGAGATTGGTGATTGTGTTTCCTCTATAATTTTATTTTAACATTTGTTGCTCATCTTATGAGTAACTGACTAATAGTTTTTGGCGCGGCTTCATCGTCATCTTATGTATTATTTATTTTGATTATCACCACATGATACAAGAACAAACTCAACGCATTCTCGCAAACGGGTCCGTACGATGTCATACGAAAACGTAATGCGCACCAAAACGTATGATATTCTACAAAATTGGAAGATGGTCACGTGACGCCAGCTGGCTTCCATCTCCGCGATGCCGAGCGACAGTCAAATCTGACCCATTTTCAAACAGTTTCTGTATCAGACATTTGGGGATCTATTCCACCAAATTGTCAAAAATAATAACGTGGATGGTTCCCTACAACGCTCTGCACCAGTAAAATTGAACGATCAGTCCACTACTTTCATTGAATTTGGTTTAGTTTTTATTAAATTTTATAACATTTGAAGAAAAGAATGTTGAAAAAAACGTCAAAAGCTCGACAAAGAACAAACAAAAACGTTGGAAAAAGTGATATAAAGGTCGGAAAAACCTTCAAAAACGTGGTTTAAAAAAAAAAAAAAAAAAAAAGAAGATGGGGGGTGTTGAGGTTGAGATTTCCAAAATTTTGAGCGTCGACAACATTATTTTCTGCGTTCTGGAGAATTTTTCTGCAGCAATTTATGGTGCTTCAATTATGTAAAGGAAATTGTAATAGTTTTTTAGGGGGGATTGCACTGGCAAGTTTTTGTTATCCCCCCCCCTCTGTTAAGTACGCAACAAAAGAAGTACCCTCAGGTTGGGAATTACTGGATTCCAACTAGAGCTGGGTGATGTCTTATAAAAAACTCGATTTACGATTCGATTCCCCCCTTCCATTTAAAACAAAATAACTGTGAACTGTAAATATGTTTTAAAAATATATATTTATTGTATTTAATTAAAGTGCATCAACATAAACAAAATTGCAAAAGGCAAACCCTTTCTCTAAGTGAAAAGTCACTGTGCAGTGTGCAACAAAGATGGTTAAACATCCAAATTATTTATACATTTATACTGTATTTGGATTAAAAAAAATCAATTTTTTTGAAAATATGAATCGATTTGACCTACCAACTCTATTTTTTAAATCAAATCGATTTTTTTTCCCAGCCTTAATTCCAACATAAACTCGGTTTGTGTTCTTTGGGAGCAATTAAGCCCCATTGTCAGCGGCTTTCCGAGCAGCGCTCCAGAAGTAGGTCTGCCGGATCAATGAGGTCGATGTGCGGGGGCTAATTTTAGTTTTCCATAGGCCGCAGGTTCTGCTGCTGCAGCACAACAATTAAACCCCTTGGAAACAGAGCGGGCACTTCCTGCTCTTTCATAATAGAGGTCAACATCTCTTCTCTTCATTAGCAGGCTGCATGTTCAGAATCAGAATCCAATTTATTGGCAGAGTATACTGTCACTCCCCAGTCTGGTGGGGGGCCTAGGACCAGTCTTGCCACAGTTACTTTGAAAAAGTTACTTAGTTACTTTACAGATTACTTGATTTTAAAAGTAAAGAAGTTAGATTACAAGTTACTTTATTAGTTACATGCAGCAGCTGCCGACACGTTTCCGTGTGGATTGCCCCTAAGTCACACTTGCCACACTAGAAGTGTTCTGAGTGCAGACAGCCGACCCCCACTGGCTGATGGGACCATTGACGTATATAAAATGGACCAATAGACCCCGTTGCTCTGGACGGAGACCAGTGAAGGATATTCTGGTAGCTGTGAGAGAGAAATCTCAATCATTCCCAATCTTACAGAGACGGAGAGTGTAGGTATATGTAAGGAGATAACATAGACACAGGCTAATTACTGATCACTAACATGCTAGTTAACATTAGTAATTACTGATCACTAACATGCTAGTTAACATTAATAATTACTGATCACTAACATGATAGTTAACATTAGTAATTACTGATCACTAACATGATAGTTAACATTAGTAATTACTGATCACTAACATGCTAGTTAACATTAGTAATTACTGATCACTAACATGCTAGTTAACATTAGTAATTAAACCTAAACAGCTAATGGAAGTCCAAACTGACTGTGAGCTTCTCCTGTACTATACGGTAATTCCTCTACTGTGTGACAGTAAGTCTCGTGGTTATGACCCAATCGTTAGCCTATTGTTATAAAAGCGTTCTGCTACGGAGCCATAACGTGAGCTACAAGGTAATGGAGCCTTTTATACATTGTCGTGTTTCTTTAGAAATAAACAACGGAGAAATAGAGTCTTTAAACGCTTCAGATGTAAAG